>NC_046976.1:19978005-20035505 GCF_009769545.1 Cyclopterus lumpus | reverse complement strand
TAGAGTCACATGACCTCGTTTCATGAACCTTCTCTTGTTTCTGACCAACAGTCACATGACATGTCTCCTTCTCTCCTTCACTACATGTCCTCCCTCACTTCCTCCCCACTCTGTCCCTCACATGTCTCCTTCTCTCCTTCACTACATGTCCTCCCTCACTTCCTCCCCACTCTGTCCCTCACATGTCTCCTTCTCTCCTTCACTACATGTCCTCCCTCACTTCCTCCCCACTCTGTCCCTCACATGTCTCCTTCTCTCCTTCACTACATGTCCTCCCTCACTTCCTCCCCACTCTGTCCCTCACATGTCTCCTTCTCTCCTTCACTACATGTCCTCCCTCACTTCCTCCCCACTCTGTCCCTCACATGTCTCCTTCTTTCCTTCACTACATGTCCTCCCTCACTTCCTCCCCACTCTGTCCCTCACATGTCTCCTTCTCTCCTTCACTACATGTCCTCCCTCACTTCCTCCCCACTCTGTCCCTCCATCCCCTCTCTCTCTCTCTCTCTCTCTCTGTGTTAAGTTAAATATATTTTACACTTTCAAACCTTTTTCATGATAATATTGAATATTAATACTTTAAGATGCCACCGTCAAGTCAAGAGAAATCAGCACGAACTTTATGAAAGAAGTTCAAAGTTTCTCCACTTGACCATCTTTAGCCTGTGAAGTTAAAAAATAGTTACAAACTATTTAAAACACTGAAAAGTTATGTAACAACTGAGACTTGTTGAAGCACAAAGTTCCAGACACAAACATATAATATTCTTTAGCAGCCTTATTGGTAATTGACCCATATATATATCTATATCTATCTCTATTTAATACACTGTAGATGATGACAATAAAGAACCTCTAACCTCTCCTCCCTCTCCAGAGCTTCCCTCAGTGTCTCTCCTCCAGAAGACTCCCTCCTCTCCAGTCTGCTGCCACGCTACAGGCTTCTACCCGACCACAGCCACACTGTTCTGGAGGAAAGATGGAGAGGAGCTGCACGAGGACGTGGACCCAGGAGAGATCCTCCCCAACCACGACGGATCCTTCCAGATGAGCGTGGACCTGAAGCTCTCATCAGTCCCAGCTGAAGACTGGAGGAGGTACGAGTGTGTGTTTCAGCTGTCTGGTGTGAAGGACATCATCGTCACCCCACTGGAAGAAGCTGTGATCAGGACCAACAGAGGTGAGGCTGAGATCAGGAGGGATGAAGGTGTGGAGCACACATTTAGTCTACTGGATCAGTTTGTGTCTTTTTACGAGGATGGACCGTTTAGTGTCCCTCAATTATTTTGTATTAAACCAATGCAAGAGCCCCTGGAGCCAGAATGATGCCCACTGCTTACTGAGCTCTGATCCATAGAGAAACCTTTCAGTCTCACCTATTTGACCACCTTTGTAAGTCACATTCAGTTTGTAAAGGTTGTTCTCCGACCTAGTGTCACTATTTGAATGTGTAACCACAGGTCAGAGGTCGTAGACGCTGTGTTGGATGAACTGCCGTCCCTTTTAGAAGACGAGTACACACAATGATGGAATACCTGGAGGAATGTACGTGTCTGTCAGGGAGTCAGAACGAATAAAGTTCATTCAAAGTGTGCTGGCAGCCAGAAAGGAGTTTGACTTTGTTTGTCTCATTGTGTCAAAAAACAAACAAGACAACAAACAAGACGACAGCTGGAGAGACCAACAAGCGTAGATACAGTCTACAGTCCTGCTTCACCTCTTCAGGTTGTGACTGTTTTATTGTCTTCTGCTCAACAGAGAAGTCTTCTGACACCACCATCATCACCATCATCATCATCGTCCTCGCTGTGGGGGCTCTTCTGGCTGTCGCTGTGGGGGGAGTGGCTTACAAAAAGAGGACAGGTGAGAGACCCAAACGGAGGTGGTTCAGGTCTCTAATCAGGAGAGGAACATCCACTGAAACGTCCTCTTTGCTTTCTTTATTTCAGCCCAATGCCCTCCGAGTCCTGACAACAGCTCCGAGCTCTCTGAGAACCTGAACCCTGAGACTCAGTGAGGACCTCGGTGACCTGCACACGGTGAGTTGCTTCTGTGATGGTTTCTGTGGTTTGAGGAGCGTCTGTGATGGTTTCTGTGGTTTGAGGAGCTTCTGTGATGGTTTCTGTGATGGTTTCTGTGGTTTGAGGAGCGTCTGTGATGGTTTCTGTGGTTTGAGGAGCGTCTGTGATGGTTTCTGTGGTTTGAGGAGCTTCTGTGATGGTTTCTGTGGTTTAAGGAGCGTCTGTGATGGTTTCTGTGGTTTAAGGAGCGTCTGTGATGGTTTCTGTGATGGTTTCTGTGGTTTGAGGAGCGTCTGTGATGGTTTCTGTGGTTTGAGGAGCGTCTGTGATGGTTTCTGTGGTTTGAGGAGCTTCTGTGATGGTTTCTGTGGTTTGAGGAGCGTCTGTGATGGTTTCTGTGGTTTGAGGAGCGTCTGTGATGGTTTATGTGGTTTGAGGAGAGTCTGTGATGGTTTATGTGGTTTGAGGAGCGTCTGTGATGGTTTCTGTGATGTTTCTGTGGTTTGAGGAGCGTCTGTGATGGTTTCTGTGGTTTGAGGAGCGTTTGTGATGGTTCCTGTGGATTATTAATAAGAGAAAGACCAGAAGGTTTCAGGAACCTTCACATCAGCAGCTCAGATGAAGTCTCGTTTTCAGAACTCAAATATTCAGCTGTAGAAACTCAGTGAATTTAAATAAGCAGTTATTACTTAAAAGGCATAATGTGCTCACATGACTGCATTTTGCATATTTGAGGTCTAAATGATGATGTAAATATGCGGCTTTAGTTTTTTTATTTACACATTTATGATGAATAATTCATTTTTTTATATTTTATGTATTGTATTTCTTTTTGTCTCGTCAGGTTCATGGATCAATATTGCTCCGGATCAAGAAGTGATGTCACCACATTCTCCTCCATGAACTGTGAATTTATTGATTATTCATCATTCGCATCGTAGATCGATTGAATCGGGAGTTTGAATCTAGTTGGAGATGATTATTGATTTTGATACTGTTAGGTTGTAGTGGATTTTATATACACTTGCACATGTAGATAAGAGAGGTTATGTTTTAAATTAATACATAAAGAAAGATATGATCATTAATTTGAGGAATATTCTGAGGAATGTATTATGAAGCATAAGAGAGGATCACTGTTTTATTATTCTGTTTGTTAATGACAAATGTAAAGATTCATTGTATGATGCATGGGAATGAATGGATGTTTTATTGTTTAGACAATAGTTAAAGGGATGCCGATTGAAACCTGAGATGTTGCTTTTATTCTGTAGGCAGGATAATAGGGTTTTATTCTGAAGGGGAACTTCCTGTCCTTGACCGGAAGTGTGAGCTTTGACCCCCGCTAGATTATCGATTTGAGGCATTCTTTGAAGTGGCCAATGGAACTAACCTTCAGGTGTGAACCTTATGTCTTATTCGCTGGTCAGCGTAGCATGCTGTGTCTCTGAAAGGTATTTGTATGAATACCTCCACTAACCAATGGGAGCTTAGCTCAGCGAATGGACTGCGAATAAAACTAATTGTGAGACGTGAATTTGGTCTCTTACGTGGTGACGCCAGACAGAAACTGTTGGCTAAGTCAGGAGACTGTGGAAGCGAAGCCATGTGAGCGCGTCCGGGCCTGGACCATGTATGTATACAGATGACTCTTGTTTGTTATGATTAAATAATGATTATTATATATCTCTGGCTTCGGAGCTTCTTCTTCCAGGCACAAGGTAGCTCGAGATTCTCTGAACTCTTACAATACGAAAGAAAACATTTTTTAAAAACTACGAGCGAAAACATCAACGGTGAAGTTATATTATTGGGAAGGTTTAAAAATGTAATTTAATCTTTTGTGTTCATCTCAAACAAATTTAATACTTCTGCTGTTGGATTTCTGCTGTAATCAATATTGGTGACAGACACACACACACACAGACACACACACATACACATACAGACACACACGCACACACAGACGCACACACACATACAGACACACACACACACACACATAGACACACACACACATACACACACATATACACACACACACACACAGACACACACATTCTTTTCCAGTTATGTGAATAGTTTGATTGTATATTTTCTTAATTTTTAGCACCAGGCCAAAGTCAATAATTTATGTCTCTGAATTAATCAACAGTGTGTTGGTGTTGTTGTTGTTGGTGTTGGTGTTGGTGTTGTTGTTGTTGGTGTTGGTGGTGTTGGTGTTGGTGTTGGTGTTGGTGTTGGTGTTGTTGTTGTTGGTGTTGGTGTTGTTGGTGTTGGTGTTGGTGTTGTTGGTGTTGGTGTTGTTGTTGTTGGTGTTGGTGTTGGTGTTGGTGTTGTTGGTGTTGGTGTTGGTGTTGGTGTTGTTTTCATAGCATCTTTAGAATTGTTCTTGAACATATTTCCTTTTAGTATTTTGGGACAAAGTTTCTCTTTTCAATAAATGACCCAATACTCCAAATGTCTGTGTGTCTCTTTGATCCGATCACATGAGTATTGATCTGTGGATCCGATCACATGAGTATTGATCTGTGGATCCGATCACATGAGTATTGATCTGTGGATCCGATCACACGAGTATTGATCTGTGGATCCGATCACACGAGTATTGATCTGTGGATCCGATCACACGAGTATTGATCTGTGGATCCGATCACACGAGTATTGATCTGTGGATCCGATCACACGAGTATTGATCTGTGGATCCGATCACACGAGTATTGATCTGTGGATCCGATCACACGAGTATTGATCTGTGGATCCGATCACACGAGTATTGATCTGTGGATCCGATCACACGAGTATTGATCTGTGGATCCTATCACAAGAGTATTGATCTGTGTGTCCGATCACACGAGTATTGATCTGTGGATCCTATCACATGAGTATTGATCTGTGTGTCCGATCACACGAGTATTGATCTGTTACATTACATTACATTACATTACATGTCATTTAGCTGACGCTTTTATCCAAAGCGACTTACAATAAGTGCATTAAACCATGAGTCCAAACTCGGAACAACAAGAATCAAGCAAGTACAATTTCTTCAATAACGTTAAACTACAGAATACTATCCGTAAGTGCCATTTAAGTGCTACTAAAGTGCTAAACAACAAAGTGCTATCGGTAAGGGACATTTAAGTGCTACTACGGCTCTACCTTCCCTATTCAAGGTATAGTTGAAAAAGATGTGTTTTTAGTTTGCGACGGAAGGTGTAGAGACTTTCTGCTGTCCTGATGTCAATGGGAAGCTCGTTCCACCAATGAGGAGCCAGCACAGCAAACAGTCGTGATTTAGTGTGTTTAGCTCGAAGTGAAGGAGCTAGAAGCAGATTGGCAGAAGCCGAGCGAAGTGAACGGGCTGGGGTGTGAGGTTAGACCATGTCCTGGGTGTGAGGTTAGACCATGTCCTGGATGTGAGGTTAGACCATGTCCTGGGTGTGAGGTTAGACCATGTCCTGGATGTGAGGTTAGACCATGTCCTGGGTGTGAGGTTAGACCATGTCCTGGATGTGAGGTTAGACCATGTCCTGGGTGTGAGGTTAGACCATGTCCTGGTGTGAGGTTAGACCATTTCCTGGTGTGAGGTTAGACCATGTCCTGGTGTGAGGTTAGACCATGTCCTGGGTGTGAGGTTAGACCATGTCCTGGGTGTGAGGTTAGACCATGTCCTGGGTGTAAGGTTAGACCATGTCCTGGGTGTGAGGTTAGACCATGTCCTGGGTGGGATGTTAGACCATGTCCTGGGTGTGAGGTTAGACCATGTCCTGGGTGTGAGGTTAGACCATCTCCTGGATGTGAGGTTAGACCATGTCCTGGGTGTGAGGTTAGACCATGTCCTGGATGTAGACCGGACCCGATCTGTTCGCAGCACGGTACGCAAGTACCAATGTTTTGAAGCGGATGCGGGCGGCCACCGGTAACCAGTGAAGGTCGCGGAGGAGCGGAGTAGTGTGGGTAAATTTCGGGAGGTTGAAGACCATTCGAGCAGCTGCATTCTGGATGAGCTGTAGAGGTCGAATGGCATTAGCAGGTAGACCTGAAGGAGGGAGTTACAGTAGTCAAGGCGTGAAATGACCAGAGCCTGGACCAGAACCTGTGCCGCCTTCTGAGTGAGAAGGGGTCGTATTCTCCTGATGTTGTACAGCATGTACCTACAGGAGTGTGTTGTTGCGGTAATGTTGGCAGTCAGGGAGAGTTGACTGACAGGTCACACCGAGGTACCTGGCAGTCGGAGTCGGAGCCAACACTGAGTTGTTGAAGTTAATACTCAGGTCGTGGGTGGGAGAGCCTTTTCCTGGAAGGAAAAGAAGTTCAGTCTTGTCCGGGTTAATTTTCAGGTGGTGAGCGGACATCCACTGAGAGATGTCGGTCAGACAGGCAGAGATTCGTGCTGCTACCTGTGTTTCGGATTGGGGAAACGAGATGATCAGTTGGGTGTCGTCAGCATAGCTGTGGTAGGTGAAGCCATGCGAGCGAATGACAGAGCCAAGAGAGTTGGTGTACAGAGAGAAGAGAAGAGGACCAAGGACTGAGCCCTGAGGGACCCCAGTAGTCAGAGGACAAGGCTCAGACACAGATCCTCTCCAGGTTACCCGGTAAGAGCGGTCGGTGAGGTAGGATGAGAAGAGTGAGAGCAGAGCCTGAGATACCAGGTCCTGGAGGGAGGACATGAGGATCTGGTGGTTCACTGTGTCAAAGGGAGCGGAAAGGTCTAGAAGGATGAGGACAGAGGAGAGAGAGGCTGCTCTAGCAGTGTGAAGCTGCTCAGAGACAGCAAGGAGGGCAGTCTCTGTTGAGTGGCCTTGAATCCAGACTGGTGGGGGTCTAGAAGGTTGTTGCTGTGGAGAAAGGAGGAGACTTGGTTAGAGATAGCTCGCTCTAGAGTTTTTGAAAGGAAGGGGAGGAGAGAGACAGGTCTGTAGTTGTTGACTTCAGGTCTGTAGTTGTTGACTTCAGGTCTGTAGTTATTGACTTCAGATGGGTCGAGAGTGGGTTTCTTCAGGAGAGGGTTGACTCCGCCTCCTTCAGAGAGTTAGGGAAACAGCCGGTTGAGAGGGAGGTGTTAATGAGATGGGTGAGAAAGGGAAGAAGGTCCGGAGCAATGGACTGGAGAATGTGAGACGGGATGGGGTCAAGGGGGCAGGTGGTTGGGCGGGCAGAGGTTACTAAGGTAAGAACTTGATTAGGAGACAGGGGGATAAAAGAGGAAAACAAGGGGGAAGAAGGTGAAGTTACTGGAGGTGTAGTTATGGAAGATGGATTAGTAAATGAAGAGCGTATGTCGTCTATCTTTTTTGTAAAGTAGTCAACAAAGTGTCTTGGTAGAAGGGTGGAGTGAGGGGGGGGACCAGTGGGGTCAAGGAGGTTGGGAAAAAATTGAGAAGAGCTTTTTAGGGTTAGATAAAGAGGATTCGATTCTGGATTAGTAGAACAGACTTTTGGCTGCAGAGATGGACGCAGAGAAGGAGGAGAGAAGAGATTGATAGGTGAGCAGGTCGCTGGCGTGTTTGGATTTTCGCCATTTCCTTTCAGATGCTCGCATAGTGGCTCTCTCGGCGCGCACTGGTTCGGACAGCCACGGAGCCGGAGAGGACTTGAGGACCTTTAGAGTCGTAAGAGGACAGAGAGAATCAAGAGAGGACGACAGCGTAAAGAGAAGAGTGTCAGTGGTGTGATCCAAGTCTCAGTGAGAGCCAGGAAGTCCAGCGATTGCTTGATAGCGAAGCCAGAGATGAAGTCCGCCTTGCGGTTAGCTGACTGACAGTTCCAGAGGCCCCCAGTGACGAGGTGCTGGGTCTGTGTAGAGCGGGTGGGATGAATAAGAGAGGAGGGATTTTGATGCATGTGTGAACGATACAATAACATGAGTATTGATCTGTTAATACAATAACATAAGTATTGATCTGTTAATACAATAACATAAGTATTGATCCATTTTCATCTGAACTATCGGATCTTCAGTTTATTGATATAAAGGAAGCTTGTAACTTGCTGGATATGGAGGCATTATAGATATGCATATGAAAAAGAAAATATGTGCACACTACACATACACAAAGATGCACAGGTACATAATCATACAAAATAAAATATATAAATATAAATAAGGGTAAACATGCCAATATCTACACACATATTAATATATATAAGCGCATCGTGTAAACATACATACATACACCATGTATTCAAGCTATTGAAAGTATGGGGTGCCGGGCTCGTTGCAACGGGCCATCCGGTCTCTGTAGGCCTGCAGTAGGAGCCGTGTTCACGTTCCCGCGGCCGTTGGCCTCCACCGGGGCCGTTGGCCTCCACCGGGGCACCGGGGCTGTTGGCCTCCACCGGGGCTGTTGGCCTCCACCGGGGCTGTTGGCCTCCATTGGGGCTGTTGGCCTCCACCGGGGCACCGGGGCCGTTGGCCTCCACCGGGGCTCCACCGGGGCCGTTAGCCTCCATTGGGGCTGTTGGCCTCCACCGGGGCACCGGGGCCGTTGGCCTCCACTGGGGCTCCACCGGGGCCGTTGGCCTCCACCGGGGCTCCACCGGGGCTCCACCGGGGCCGTTGGCCTCCATTGGGGCTGTTGGCCTCCACCGGGGCACCGGGGCCGTTGGCCTCCACCGGGGCTGTTGGCCTCCATTGGGGCTGTTGGCCTCCACCGGGGCACCGGGGCCGTTGGCCTCCACCGGGGCTCCACCGGGGCTGTTGGCCTCCACTGGGGCTCCACCGGGGCCGTTGGCCTCCACCGGGGCTCCACCGGGGCTCCACCGGGGCTGTTGGCCTCCAACGGGGCTCCACCGGGGCTGTTGGCCTCCAACGGGGCTCCACCGGGGCCGTTGGCCTCCATCGGGGCTCCACCGGGGCCGTTGGCCTCCATCGGGGCTGCCCTTTATCACCGGTACTGTTCGTGGTTTTCACGGACAGGATATCTAGGTGCTCTCTGGTGTTTGCAGATGATGTGGTCCTGTTGGCCTCCTCGGACCGCGTGAAGTGGCCGGGTCGGGACAGAATGACCACCCCCAAGCGAAGGAGGTCAAGTATCTCGGGGTCTTGCTCACGAGGGAGGGTGAGAAGGAGCGGGAGATCGACAGGTGGATCGGTGCGCTGCAGCAGTAAGACAGGCGCTGCAGCAGTAAGACAGGCGCTGCAGCAGTAAGACAGGCGCTGCAGCAGTAAGACAGGCGCTGCAGCAGTAAGACAGGCGCTGTAGCAGTAAGACAGGCGCTGCAGCAGTAAGACAGGCGCTGCAGCAGTAAGACAGGCGCTGCAGCAGTAAGACAGGCGCTGCACCGGACCGGCTTGGTGTCTACAGGTCGGTCTACGATCCGACCCTCACCTCTGGAAAGAACGGGTTTCAGCCTTAGAGAGGGTAAGGAGCTCGGACATCAGGAGGGAACTTGGAGTTGAGCCGCTACTCCTTCGAGTCAGCTGAGGTGGTTCATCTAGTCAGGATGCCTCCTGGACGCCTCCCATTAGAGGTTTTCCGGGCACGTCCAACTGGTAGGAGGCCCCGGGGAAGACCGAGGACACGCTGGAGGGATTATATCTCCCAGCTGGCCTTGGATCCCCCAGAATGAGCTAGCGAATGTTGCGGGTGAGAGGGAAGTTGTAATGTTTTTTATATATACTTGCACGTGTAAATAAGAAAGTCTATGCTTTAAATTACTACATAAGAAAGATATGACCATTAATAAGGGATATTATGAGGAATGTATTAGGAAAACATGTCATGTCCAGGAAACTGTGATGTTAAGTTAATCAGTTTCGTGTCTTGTGTCCATGTTGTCTCGTGATTTCCTGTTTTACTGTGAAAGTCAACTCTCCTCTTGTTTCAGGCAACTTGTTCCTCCCCCTGTGTGTTTCCCCTCTGGTCTGATTGGCTGCCTCCTGATTGTTTCCACCTGTGCCCTCACCCTGTGTATATATTGTCTGCTTCTCCCTTTGTCCTGGGCCAGTTCGTCTGGTCTTGTGAACCAGGATGTCCATGCCGCTTGTCATTGTCCAGGTCGAGTCATTTTGTTACTTTGTTCATGTTAGTTTTTGCTATTTTCCCAGTTTTGTTTCGTTGCTACTTTGTTCACGTTGATTTTCTCTTTGTTATTCCAGTTTATTAAAACTGTGCTTTTTGTTGCACTTTGCCTCCCGAGTCGTGCGTTTGGGTTCAAGTCCATAACTGCAGTCGTGACAGAACATAGGAGAAAGTCACAGTAGAAGTATCATCACTGTATAAGTATTATTATTGTAACTGTAATGCTGATTGTAACATGTTTTATGGTTATCATAACTACGAGATGACTCGGGTATGAATGAATTGTATCGCTTATTGGAGGCGTAGTCAAAATGGAGGTTTCCTTTGGGAATCATAAAACCAGCCTGAATATTTTTGCAGAGAGCTGCTCATTTAGTCCGTGGCCTCGCCAACACGTGAGCGTGCCCGGCTGGGACAGAATCTATGCTTATGATCCTTGTTCTTTTATTAAATACTTTTATTATATAAATCTCTGGATTCTGGACTTTTTTTTTTTTTTTTTTCTCCAAGCACAGGGAGCTCGAGATTTCATTGAACCTAACAAGCCTGGGTCAGCTGACATGGATGGATTGATGGATAATACTCCAATATTATAACCGTTATTAAAGCAGATTCTTAAAAGGTTATATTCCTTCTACTGGATTGTTGTTCACGAGGACCCCTGCTATGTCCATGTTTATTTTCAAAGGTACGCTTTCTATCAATTTCTGTTCTCAACCTTCTGTCTATTTGAAGTTGATCCAGTTTTGAGTACATTCTAGTGTGCTATGATGAAGGGAAGGACTTCGATGCATACTTAGATAGCATCTCTGTTGGTCCTTGGACAAATTGCAGAGGGGCACGGAGAACATTATTAAGTCAGAGGTTCAGTCTCTTCATTTATTGAAAACATCCAGAAAATGCTTTCTTGGACTCTCTGTTCTCTTTTTTTTGTGAATGCTGGTAAAGTTCTTGCCATATGGCTACTTCATGAATAGTTTTTGAATCGTTTGTGTGTTGGAATATTGTTGTAAATGTTGTGTTTTTTTTACTTAATAGTAGGGATGGGCGGATGAAGCATTGAGGCTTTTCTTCCTATTTGTACCGAAAATGATTCTTTGAAGAAGAACAGCGACATCTGGTGGCAGACTGACATTAAAGCAGTTGTTTAACAGCGCGTCGAAGCACTAACGCCTCAATGTTTCAATCTCACATTTCTGCAGTAAAAGTCAATTAAAGCTGCGTGTTCATTCACAGATTTGATGTTGTGTATATAACCGTTAGCGGTGTTGTTGTTTACATTGCAATGCTTCGCAGCTCTGGTATCGTTTGCCCATCTCTACTTAATAGCTTACTTAAAAGTATTAAGTCACTTAAACATGATCATCGATCAAACTTGATATCAATTGCAATAACTTTATCTGTTTGCTATGCAATTTTTATTTTACTTTTTACAAGACAAAATTAAGTGTCAGAATTGTACATATGCGCAGTACTTAAAGACAGTTAAGGCAGCCTAATTTGTTTAATTCAACACATGTAGGAAAAACATATAATATATATATTTATATTATATATATATATATATTATATTATATATATTTCATATATATATATATATATATATATTTATTATGAACAAGATGTCCTTAAGTCAGTTTTGGAATAAATGTTAAATCTTTAACTACAAACTAGAAATGCGCATTTGATTTTTATTTTTATTGAATCATACTGGGATGTTTGCTGAAATTGATTGGACGGCCATACCAACAAAAGAGAATTCCACCAGCCGCCACTGGTTGTAGGTATAGAAAAAAGGATGCTCCAGGTATGACAGGTAGTACATACTTTGAATGGAATATTTTCGATTAAACCAGGTCCTCTAACCTGCGGGGCGAGGCAATATTTTCCAAATTGAGGAAACAAGACCAAAAATATCACTTAAAGTTTTGGTACGGAAAGACCACCTTTTATGTCTTTGTAGTGAGGACAGTTTAACTCGTGGTCGTGTCCCGCCCCATATTGTATTAACCGACTAAATGCTCGTTAAAAACAAAAAAATATGCAGTTTGAAACTGCAAAAAAGAGAATTTAACAAGTCGAAATTAACGGCGAGGCGGATCAAGAAACATGACCGGAAATCTTTAAAACATTTGCTTCCTCTTTTGTAAAACTCCCCAAAACGTTGTCGTTATAAGTAAAACGTCATGTATATGCAAATTAAAATCAAAAGAAAGTGCACGTGACAAAAAAAAAAAACGCATTCGAAGACGAAGAAAATAGACCCAGGAAGTGGAGACGCAACTTAAAATTCTGTATAAAGTCGCTTTGCCATTAAAGTAATATCATAAAAGGGAATAAAAATAAATCAGATTACAAACCAGGAATTTAAATCCAAACTAAAAGTCGGCAGTAATTCGGACTCACGAGGAAAACCTGAAGATTTTAGTGAAGAAGTGTCGAAAAAAAATCAAGAAACTCAACTGCTGATGCCATCGAAAAAAATAACTAAAAAATAAAGAGTTAATTTAACTACGACAGCCCCTCCCCACCAACTGACCACAAACAAATTCTTTATTACATTTTTTATTTAGGTCCCAAAAAACCATCATAATAACATTATATCAATAATATTAATACAGAAATTGAAAAAAAAGAGGAAAAATAAAATAAAATAGCCTTTCTGTCCACAGCCTCAAACTTTGGGGAAGAGATTCGATCCTCCAGAAAAACTGTTTAATGTCTGTTTTTTTGGGGCGTTGGGGGGGGTTGAACTGGGCGTGGCTTCAAGCTTGAGCGCGCTGTCCGTCATTCTGCTGTGCACCAATCAGGAATGTCAAGGTGAGGCAGGGGGTTGGTTTTTCGAGGTAAAGCGCAGAGTTTCAGTTACTGCTGTGACATCTGGAGGAGGAAAGAAAACGGAGGACGCTTTTACATCAAATCTTGAAGGAACATTTACACAATAATAATAATAATAATAATAATAAATATATATATATAAATAAAAATTAAATATATCTAAATAAATAAACATTTAAAAAAATAGTAAAAGTTAAAAAAATATATCTAAATAAATAAATATATAAAAATAAATAAACATTAAAAAAAATATATCTAAATATATAAAAAAATATATCTAAATTAATAAATTATATATATATAAAAATATATGTATATCTAAATAAATAAAAATTTAAATATATATAAATAAATATGAATAAAATTAAATATACCTATATATATATATATATATATATATATATATATATATATATATATAAATAAATATGAATAAATATATCTAAAAATAAAATTATATATATCAATAAATATAAATATAAAATAGGTCTGCTCCGTACCTGTTGCGTCTGTGTCTGGGTCTCGGGCCCTCGGCTCGCCAGCCGACTCAAGATGTTCCTCTCGGACATCTGGAGCCGCACGGCAACCGGCGGTATCCGTGCGATGGTTGCCGGGAGGCGGGTGACGTCCGCCTTCATGTCACTCAGCAACTCTTCCAGCTGCTTTAGCACTGAGAGAGAAAGAGAATAAATATAAATATTAATAAAGAGATATCACAACAAGATGTATGGTTCATTTTATTAAAATTGTAATACGGTTAAATTTCCATCCGTTGATTTATATTTTTATTGTTCTGCTCTAGTTAAGAAGATAAGTTTGTACTAACTTTGACTATTTCTTCAAAAGAACAATTATTTATTTATTTTTAACTAGAACATTATAAATAAACAAGAGTTGACCGTGTAAATCATTTTACAAATTAAAACATTATTGTCAGGAGAGTCTCGAAAAGATCGGGTGCTGAAAATAATAAAGAGGAGAGAAACTTATTTTGGGCCAAATTTAAACCGCCTACCAACAACGAATATCTGATACCAGTCAAAGTGTCTGAACTGCAGGTTGTGATTTTTAAGAAGACGTGTTTGTTAAATCAAGTCGACGCATTTGTGTAAATGTTTTTAAAATGACATGTAAAGACTTCTATACAACCAGAGGAGTCGCCCCCTGGTGGTCAGGAGAGATAATGCAGCTTTAACACATGAAGCATAGACTTCTATACAACCAGAGGAGTCGCCCCCTGGTGGTCAGGAGAGATAATGCAGCTTTAACAAATGAAGCATAGACTTCTATACAACCAGAGGAGTCGCCCCCTGGTGGTCAGGAGAGAGAATGCAGCTTTAACACATGAAGCATAGACTTCTATACAACCAGAGGAGTCGCCCCCTGGTGGTCAGGAGAGAGAATGCAGCTTTAACACATGAAGCATAGACTTCTATACAACCAGAGGAGTCGCCCCCTGGTGGTCAGGAGAGAGAATGCAGCTTCAACACATGAAGCATAGACTTCTATACAACCGGAGGTCGTCGCCTCACCTTTGTGCAGGACGGCGTTGGCCGGTTTGTTCCCGGACATGGACTCCTTGCTGAGGTGCTGGTGGGACTCGGCCAGACACTCCACCTCGCTGAAGCGCGTGTTGAGGGCCATGGAGGGGTGGGAGGGATCCTCGGACATGTTGAGGTAGGCGGCGCGACGCAGCTGCTCCTCGATCACCAGCGCCTGCTCCAACAGCTGCAGGAGGAACATAGACAGGCACGAAAGGGTCAGTCGGGGTTGAGAATATACACATTAATATATAAAACACAAAGTTACATTTACTAAATTAAAACATGGCTACGGCTAAACGTTTTGGGTTTTCGACCAATGTTCACAGCAACGTAGAGGAAGCAAAGCGGTTTGAAAATGTCAGATGAATAAACGTTCCGGTAGAAGTCTGAAGGGAAGAGGAACACGCACACAGTGCTGGTGTTTAAAACATCTTTATAGAAACTTAAAGATATAATAATTAATAATTTGCGGCGACAAGCCTAACAAATACAACAACAAAAAAAGGGACAATTTGGATTCACTAAAGTCACAAAAACACGAGCAAACCAACAGATTTACTCGTTTTTAATGAATTAAAAACGAGAAGACGACAAAAGGAGGTGAAAATACTCGGACTGAACGTTTCCCGTGTCTTCCTACCTTGAACCTCCGGGCGAGGAACTTGTTCTTGATTTCCAGGAAGTTTCCTCGGTTCATCTCTCCCTTGAAAGGCTCGTTGAGGATGGCGAACTTCACGTCGTTCTGGATGTCCTGCCAGCGAGCGTAACCGTGTCTGGGAGGAGCGGTGGTCAAGGGCAACAGCAACAACAACAACAACAACTCCTCCTCCACATCTCACACACAGAGGTCTGAGAGCCAATCACAGGTGGGGAAAGGATACTGTATGATGCCGGCCAGCAGCCAGTAGTCGTGCCGGCGGTGCCAGATCTCGTTGGTCTTCTTGGTGACGGTGGCGGCGCGCTCCTCGTTCTGCCACAAAGAGTGAAGCTCTGAAAAGAGGAAAGATGTCGGTGAGGAAACGAGCGCAGCCGTGTGTGTGTGTGTGTGTGTGTGTGTGTGTGTGTGTGTGTGTGTGTGTGTGTGTGTGTGTGTGTACCTGTGAACCCTCCGTCAGCGATGTTGAACATGAATCGGGACTTGGCCGCCTTCTTCTTCTCCTCGCTGGCGGCTGCGGCTGCGACAGCGGCAGCTCCGACGGCAGCTCCCACGATGCCGACTGCGGTCGTCGTGGCGACGGCGGCGGAGGTAGCCGACGCTCCGCTCTCCTTGCCGCCGTCTCCGTTCTGAAGTTTGGTCGCCTCCTCCGGCTTCGGGGGCTCCTTCTCCTCCTTCGGCTCTATTGCGGGAGGACGAGAGGAGGTTCACGATCACGGAGAAACGGACGGATTTTATTCCACAAAAAAAAAGGTTTTATATATAAATAAAAAGTTAATATATATATTTAAAAAAAGGAGGTATGAATAAAAGTTTATATATATAAAAAAAAGGAGGTATAAATAAAAGTTTTTATATAAAAAAGAGGTATAAATAAGTTTATACATAAAAAAGAGGTATAAATAAGTTTTTATATATAAAGATGTATAAATAAAAGTTTTAATATATAAATCGAGCAATAATAAAAAAATGTATATATAAAAAGAGGTATATAAAAAAGAGGTGTAAATAAAAGTTTTTATATAAAAAGGAGGTATAAATAAAAGTTATATATAAAAATGAGGTATAAAAGAAGTTTCGCTATCGGAGAAGGAAACGGGCGTTTGGTACCTTTCTTTTCATCTGCAGGAGGCGTGGCGTCCATCTTTTCCTCTTTCTTTTCTTCTCCTGCAAAAACAGAGAAAAACACTTTTTTTTTAAAAAAAGAAGAGGGGAGAAAATAAAGAGGGCATCTTTTTAAAAAGATCCCAAACAAACAAACAAACTGCGACACAAAGTTTCTCCCGGAGACCGGATCTGAAACGTCCGGATCCGTTACGGCTGAACAGATTTTATGGGTTTGGAAGGTTTTTTTGTTGGCGCTCCCCATAAAACAAACAGCAACAAGGTGGATAGATAATTATTTTAAGATGATGGAAGAGAAGAAGACACCTCAGTTTTGATTGGTGGCCATGTTTAAAAAATGAGTGATGATTTAGAGAGATTATTATTATTATACATCAGTCGAAGCATCGTCTCGGTCTCATCGTGTTGTACATTTATGGATACATTTTTACGGGACACTTAAATGTTATCCATAACAAAAAAAAGTGTTTTAAGACACGTTGTGAGTGAAAATAAAACCTCAAAACAAATCCCGTTTACAAGCGTTTAAAAAAAAAAAAGAGGAGGAAGAGTTTTACCTTTGACCTCGGGGTCCTCAGATTTGACCTCTGACCCCTCCGTCTTGGCCTCTGACGGCGACTTTGTCTCCTCTCCTGCCTCCGAACTCTTCATCTCGCTCTCTGCCTCCTTCTCTCCCTCCTTCTCCTTCTCCCCGTTGCTCGGTCTGTCCGTCTCCATCGGCTCCTCCCCGTTCTTTTTGCTCTCCGGCTCCGCCGGCGGACTCTTCTCGTCTTCCTCGTCGTCGTCGTCGTCGTCGTCGTCTGGGATGGCGATCACCTGGAAGGCGACGCGGAGGGGGAACATTTTTTTTATAAAAACGCTCAGAATATGCATTTGTTTTTTTGGGGTAAAAATCGTA
The DNA here is from genome assembly GCF_009769545.1 of Cyclopterus lumpus. Classification (NCBI taxonomy): domain Eukaryota; kingdom Metazoa; phylum Chordata; class Actinopteri; order Perciformes; family Cyclopteridae; genus Cyclopterus; species Cyclopterus lumpus. The sequence goes on along the minus strand of NC_046976.1, from coordinate 20,018,394 downwards.
CTTTTATCCACGTCACTCGAACGCATCGTTCCTACCTCGTCGCTGGCGTTCGCCGGCTCTTTGCTGTTGCTCTTCTCCGCCTCGCCCTCTTTCTTCACCTCCGCTGGACTCTTCTCCGCCTCCTTCGCCGCTTCCTCGCTCTTTGAGGAGGAGTCGTCGCCTACAGGAGACAAAAACGCTCGTTATTGTTATTATCGTGTCGTTTTCAAAAAGGGAGAGCGGATGTGTGTGTGTGTGTGTGTGTGTGTGTCCGTTACCTGGAGCAGGTGTGTTGGGCTGCGTGTCGGCGGGGGTTCCGGTGGACGGGGTTTTCCCCGGCGAGTCGAGCTGCGCAGCCGCAGCCGCCGCAGCCGCCTTCTTGCTCTCCTCCAGCTCGGCCATCCAGGGCATCGACCACTGGCCGTTCACGTGCTCGAACTCCTGCACCTGCGACGCGGGGGGAAGCAAACCGGCGGCGTCAAAAAAAAAAAAAAGAAACTCAAAAACCCGTTTTGGAGTTTAAACTCCTCAACGCTCTGGTTTCTATATCGCCAACATAAAAAAGGAGGAACTTGTCGAGTGGATTGCAGGACTCCGATTGGACGAGACATCGGCAACGCTGAAGGACGCGTTGCTTACACGTCGGCCATATTGTTCGTTGCGAAATCGTTTAAATTCCTTCCCGACGCAAAATATTTAATAAGAAGACGTCACGTTTCCATTTAGTCGAGTCACACGATTGAGTTTTCCCGTCATTTCATTCAAACTAGTTAAATGTTCTTATGTCTAAGCTAAAAGTAAAAGTGGAGACAAAGTTTCCTCGTCGTTACCTTTTTGCGAATGAGCGACATGACGCCGATGCGCGTGAGGACGTGTTGCCGCGACAACCCTTCTCTGGGGACGCCGTCGGCGAAGGTCTCGGCCCCGTCGGCTCCGGGTTCACAGAGGTGACGCATGAAGAGAGAGACGTACGCCCTGAGAGATCGAATATAAATAGAGTTAGTTATTTATTTACACTCACGCACACACACACACACACACACACACACACACACACACACACACAGACACACACACACGGGGAATCTAACCAGTAACATTCTTACGGATTTCTGTGGGCGACATACAAATTTAACAATATTTTACATATTTTATTTTGGCATATATAAGTTTTAACATACAAAAAAAAAGGTAATAATTAATACTACAAAAACTGTCAAATAAGCAAAACAAGAAAAGAAAAGATTTTTTTTTAAAAAGAAAGAAGTATTGAAATGAATAGGCAATAAATACAAAACTCTTCTCACTTGAACTCCTTCTCAGATTTCCCCCGCAGGTCTCGGACCAGCCACTGGGTGGTGAAGGCATCCTGGGGAGGCATCCCATAACGCATCACTGCGTTCAGGAAGGCCTTCCTCTGCCGAGAGTTGAAGCCCAACACCTGGGGAACCGGCAGAACACAGGGCCTCTTTACAGCAACCTTTTTAAGCCCAACATCCCTGACCTCTGACCTCTGCCTTGGCGACAGTCTGAGCCCTGATGACTATTATAAGTGGTTCTCAAACTTTCTCTGTCACGCCCACTTCGGAGGAAGAAAAATGTTCACGCCCCCCCCAAAAAATACTTTTATTAATCACTACGTGTGACTCTTTCATATAATAGAATAAATAAAATTGCAATCACTTTTCAAGGAAACCAGATTGCTCCATTAGATTGTTAAAACAATGCAAACTGTGCAAAAAATAACTAATATTTGGCAAAGATTAACTTATTGTGGCTGTTTCACACTAAATATCCTTTCAAGATAACAAATAAAGTGCAACCTGTGAAAAACTAAACAAAACAAGTTCAAATATTTGGAAATAAAGAGTTTTACACTGAATCTAAAAAGATTGTGCAACCTGTGCAAAATTAGTACAGATATCTGTGAGCCATCATGTTTAATCAGCATTTGTGGCAATGAGCTGCTTTCCACTAAAACGGGGTTGGAGGCTTGATACGGCCACTCTCAATTCATGCTCAATGTTGAGCTTTTGTTTTGAAGGGCAACAGCAGAACAGCACCACGGCGGAGCTGAGAACACATTTACAGGCGTTCATGAATCTGGCCATCGGAGATCTTTTTTCTGACGTTTGAAGTCCGTAAGAAAACATTTCAGAAGACACTTCGAGAATGGAGGAACAATGCGTTCCTGAATTTATTTGTATTTTATTTTGGAGAGCGGCCGGGAACGTCTCCGAGATCGACCTGGTTGGAGAACACGATGCACAGGTACCCGGGCAGGGGAACCCACGCCGAAAGGGGCCTCACCTCGATGTTGCCTCCCACCCTGGCCAGCAGGGGGGGCAGCGGCTTGTCCTTGTCGTTCCTCAGGCCCTTCCTGCTCGGCCTGCGAGAGTTGGCTGCAGAAATAATAAATAAATAAAACGGACGTGGCGATTACGTCAAGACGCTCTGCAGGAGCATCATTTTTTTAACCACACGAGCGCGTCACAACAACTGGTTTGTTGCATTAGTTTTTATGGTTTAAGACACGTTTTCTAAATCGAGCGTAACGGCTCTCACCTTCTGTCCGCTCGTCAAAGTCCTCGTCTCCCTCCTCGGACGCCACCGAGTAATCCGATTGGCCGTCGGACTGGTCATCCTGCCAATCGGCTTCGAGGTAAAAAAAAAAAAGGACAAACAAGGGAGGGAGAGTTTGTTTAAAGCACGGGGCCAATAAGACGTCGGCTAGATTTATTTTTGTTTCATCACAAATTCAACATTCACACCAACTTTTTTTTAACTTTATTTGAACCTTAAATACAAACGAGGTCAGAACGAGCGCGACCTCGACGTTAGCAGATTACGGGTAAAAAGAAAAGAGGCCAAACTTCAGTTATAAATCCTGTTATTCTGTTAAAAAAACAAGTCTCTGCCGTTGCGTCATGAGTTGTGTTTTTCCACAGTTGTCTGTGTGGGCGTCGCCGGCATTTTCCTCCTCATGCTAAATGGGCTGAGGGTCATGGCAGTTGGGTGCCGTGCATTATGGGTAATGCAGTCTCACGACTGAAGGAGGCGAGTCGGACAACCGGCGTGACGACTTTTAGGGTTAAAATTCATTTATTTATTTTATCTACAAATAAATATTAATAATAATGTAATACAATTACAATTTCATTCATATATAAATACAAATTAAAAAAATATTATTATTTATTTTATCTACAAATAAATATTTTTTTTCAATTAAATTACTAATAAAATAAAAAAATCTTTGAAAACATTAACATTAAAAAGTAAATATAATAAAATATTTAAATAAATATTTTTTTAAATAATAATAATAATAAAACAGACAATACAGACTTCATTCAACACGTTCTGAAAGCTAAAAGTAGTAAAAAAAAAGAGCAAAGATTACCTCCATTCTTACCTCTGTCTTCTTGAGACCCGTCGTTGTAATTGACCTGCTTGCGGATGCGCTTGCCTTTGCCCAGGTTGCGGGCCAGATCCTCCTGCTGCTGCTCGTAATGGTGACGCAGCAGCTTCTCCCAGTAGTCTGGGTCCACGCTCTCCTCCTGCTTGATGACCTCCCGTTGCACCTCCTCCTCCTGAGCGAAGAAGACGGGAGAAACGGTTGAAGAGGGTACAAAGAAAAACCTGGAGACATTAAGCAGCATCCGATTTTAAGCCCTCGTCCTCTCGGTCCACATGCGCTCACCTCCTCCTCCTCGTCTTTGACCACGTACTGAGCCACCTTGAAGGAGCTCAGGTACTCGTTCATGCTCTGCAGCTCCGTGTCGTCGGTGGCGTCCTGGTTCCTGTCCAGCAGACGGTCGATGGCCTTCTCGTCGTAGTGGATGACGCTGCTGTCCTCCTCCTTGTGCTTCATCGTCATCATCTCACCTGAGCGGCCGCGGGAAAACAACAACAACACGTCAGTTTAAAAACATCTTCTCAACGAATCTGCCCCTCTTCCTCCTTCCTCCTCCTCCTCCTCCTCGTGTTCAACTCTCACCTAGACCCCCGTCGAACTCGTCCTTGAAGAGCCGCTCCGTTCCGAACTTGAGGATGTCGTCCAGTTCCTGTTTGGACATGGAGCCCGTCTTGGATCCGAGACCAGGTCGGACCACCAGGTGAGTCAGCATCATCTTCTTCTTGGCAACCTGGACAACGGAAAGAGCGTTTTTATTGTTTGTTAATGTGTCCGGCACCTGCGAGTCTCGCTTTTTCACCAGCTATAAAAAAAACAAAAACAGCTTTTTTGCACTTAGAACAATTTTTTTTTTTAAAAAGTGTGAAATAATCGTTTCAGATCCAAGCATCCGGTTGTCAACGTTGCGTTGGGCTCGGTCTCGTTTACCTGAGTGATCCTCTCCTCCACAGACGCCTTGGTGACGAAGCGGTAGATCATCACCTTCTTGTTCTGACCGATACGATGAGCTCTGCTGAAGGCCTGAAAACACGAGAAGGGGAGTTGGGAACCGCCAAAATAAGACGAAAAAAAAGCTAAACTAGAACGGGCACTCGGTAGAGCGCATACCTTCGCCGCAGCCACTTTTTGGTACTTGGCATGAGAGTGTGGGGAACAGTAAATTGATGTAACTTGATACCAGATATTGTGGTAAACATCACAAAAGAATTTTGTATGAACATCAGCCTTGATTTATGATGTTGGCCTTTGTATGTTGCATGAGAGGGTGGGGAACAGAACAGTGAACATGTTGGTGCTGTTTTCATGCAAATCGGATAAGAATTGACTGTGTTATGACAAACCCCGCACATTTTGCAAGGTCGTGACCCCCCCTGACCTTCGACCCTCAACCGCTAAGAAGGGTTATGACGTCATTGTATCATGTCGTATATCACAAGATCGGGCATTGAATTCTGAACATTTTGGCATTAGTTGCATGCCAATTGGATAAAAATTTACCGCGTTATGATAAAAATACGATTTTTACCTTTTCATGACCTTGACCTTTGACCCGATCGCTCCCATACTTTTTGAGTTATGCGAATAACAAACAGACATATTTACAAATAAATACACAGCGATCAAAACATAACCTCCGCAAAATACTTTTGCGGAGGTAATAAGACTTAACCTTTATTTTTCTTTCATACATTTTCACACATAAAATCAACCCACCAACATCTTCTCTCTCTCTCCCTCTCTCCCCTTGTTCTTGTTAATCTCTCTCGCCCTCCCCCGGTCAGAGGTGATGTGATTTCCTGCAGCTCTGACTCATGTCATCAGGATTATTTAGGTCCACACACACACACACACACACACACACACGCACACACACACACATTTGGACACAATTGCAGTTGTTGACACTTTATTAAAAAATATTACAAAAATTATATATATATTAAAAAATATATATATTAAATATATATATATATATATTTAGTTGTTGCTTTTTAAAAAAAAAAAAACATATTTAAAGGATTATTATTTAAGTATTTATTTTTCATTTCATAGATTTAAAAAAAAAAAAATGTAAAGGATTATTTCAGCAGCTCAGTTTATTCATCGATTTTGTGTTTTTCTTCCAGATGATGATCATTATGGCAATCGTAGGTCTTATATGTTTTGCAGTCATTTTCCGTAAGTACACACACACACACACACACAAAAACACACACACACACACACACACACACAGTTTTGCAGTGTTTTTTATATAAATTCTCCGATCGAAATGTTATTTTTGCATTCAACAGATGTTTAAATCTAATATTAATTTTAAAGATTTAAAAAATAACCACAATTGACCAAAAAAAACTCAAATCAAAGCTCTGAAGCTTTCGACCACGCGGTCTTCATCAGAAGATGCTGCCTCTGAAACGTCTCCGCTCTTCCTCCTCAGTGTATTTCTTCTACTGAGCTGGTCTCCAGGGATCGGACACGCGAGTCCCAGGACCAGACTGCCCCGACGCCGGCCGAACCCCCACCCCCTTCACCCCCTCCAAAAAAGAAGAAAAGAATCCAGCCTCTCCTCCTCCTCTTCCTCGGAAACCTCTCGGTTCCTCTCCAGTCAGGAATCCTGAGTGGATGTAATGTTGTAGTTTTTTTAATTTATTTTTACTTAATAATTAGAAGTTAATTCAATAAAAGTAAAAAAAATGTTGGGGGTTCTTGATTCATAAACTTCACATTTCTTGGCGACTAGGTGTCTAAACATGTTTTGCATGAAACAGAAAAGCGTCTTCTATGTGTTCAATCCGGCCCCTTAAAAAATGGGATTTGATTATGAAGAAGATTGGGCTGCAAAAAAAAAGAAAGAAGAGAAAAAGACCCTTCCAGGTGGATTTAAAGGGACAGTACCTGATTTTATTCACCTCCAGACCATCTCCTGCTAAAAAGATGCGACCGGTATTTGCCAAAAAGACACGATCAGACATAAAAAGTATAAAAGTTAATATATAAAATATTTCTGAAGATTTTTATTGTTCCTAAACGGACCTAAAAACTTATTTTAGGTCAGAAACCTCTCAGAAATATCCATCTTCATTCCTCTCTGTCCTGCCTGTGATGTGCTCGTTCAGTGTATGTTGAGGGACGCCGCCCCCTCGCTGTCGGCGGCGGTACTGCGACGGGAACACTTTTAGATTTCACTGTAAATAAACGGTCCTGTTGTCATGGCGTCGTCGTGTTTGAATGTTTCTGTACATAATTTAAGGCATTTTCACGGCGGCTAACCCGTCGTCATGGTTACCGTCCAACACTGGTCTATTGTTCAAGGGAAAGGGCGAGTTAGTGCTTCATGGTGGGAGAGAGAGAGAGAGGAAGTCTGAAGCGGCCATCTTCTTTGTTGTGTCACGTGACTCACCAGCAGGAAGTTAGAATGGACTCAGGTATTGATCGGTAGTTATGAACTCAGGTATTGATCAGTAGGTATGAACTCAGGTATTTATCAGTAGGTATGAACTCAGGTATTGATCAGCAGGTATGAACTCAGGTATCGATCAGTAGGTATGAACTCAGGTATTGATCAGTAGTTATGAACTCAGGTATTGATCAGTAGTTATGAACTCAGGTATTGATCGGTAGGTATGAACTCAGGTATTGATCAGTAGTTATGAACTCAGGTATTGATCGGTAGGTATGAACTCAGGTATTGATCAGTAGTTATGAACTCAGGTATTGATCGGTAGGTATGAACTCAGGTATTGATCAGCAGGTATGAACTCAGGTATTTATCAGTAGTTATGAACTCAGGTATCGATCAGTAGGTATGAACTCAGGTATTTATCAGTAGGTATGAACTCAGGTATTTATCAGTAGGTATGAACTCAGGTATTGATCAGCAGGTATGAACTCAGGTATTTATCAGTAGTTATGAACTCAGGTATCGATCAGTAGGTATGAACTCAGGTATTGATCAGCAGGTATGAACTCAGGTATTTATCAGTAGGTATAAACTCAGTTATTGATCAGTAGTTATAAACTCAGTTATTGATCAGTAGTTATAAACTCAGGTATTGATCAGCAGGTATGAACTCAGGTATTGATCAGCAGGTATGAACTCAGGTATTTATCAGTAGGTATGAACTCAGTTATTGATCAGTAGTTATAAACTCAGTTATTGATCAGTAGTTATAAACTCAGTTATTGATCAGTAGTTATAAACTCAGTTATTGATCAGTAGTTATGAACTCAGTTATTGATCAGTAGTTATGAACTCAGGTATTGATCGGTAGGTATGAACTCAGGTATTGATCAGTAGTTATGAACTCAGGTATTGATCGGTAGGTATGAACTCAGGTATTGATCAGCAGGTATGAACTCAGGTATTGATCAGTAGTTATGAACTCAGTTATTGATCAGTGGTTATAAACTCAGGTATTGATCAGTGGTTATAAACTCAGGTATTGATCAGTAGTTATAAACTCAGTTATTGATCAGTGGTTATAAACTCAGGTATTGATCAGTGGTTATAAACTCAGGTATTGATCAGTGGTTATGAACTCAGGTATTGATCAGTAGAGATAAAGTATTGATTAGCAATGTTGTATGTATTGACCAGAGTTTCGGGGTCAATATTACAAACAATAAAAATACTACATTGTCCTGATAAAATATGACTTATTTCTTGAATGTGCTATAATAATGAATTTTAAAGATGCAATGTCCAGTTTTTAAACGTAAAGGTCATTTATTCCTAACAATTGTATATTTTCCAACACAAACAGAACATAGCAACGTTCTGTCATAACCCATTTGTCTTCATCAAAATATAAAGTGCTTCGTCAACAAGTGATGAGGCTGAAACCAAAATGAAAGCAGCATCAGGTGTTCAAACATCAACAGGTGTCACATTTCTCTGCTTGCAGCAGTTTCCAGCGTCCTCGGCTCTGAGTCGGCTCAGCAGCATCTGATGTTTGTGTTTGAGGAGCTCTCTGACTCTCTTCCTGCTTTGCTCCTCGTCTCTTCTCCTCTTGGTCTCCTCTCCCAGACCAGCTGAGGGGAAGAGAAGCTGTTTGGTGGAAGCTACATGGTGGTGGGCTCGTCCGTCTGATGGTTCAGGCCTAACGTGTGCCCGGACCAGTGTGTGTGGGCCCTGCTGAGCACATGAAGAACACTCCTCATTGGATGTGTGTGGACCCCCCCTCCATCTCACTTCATTACCAGAAGCTTTGACTGCACTCAGATCAGTTTCACAGGACGGACAGCAAGAGTCCTGCTGCACGGGAGCCACGAGAGGAGCTGATGTGTAGCTCGCGGTGTGACCTTTGACCTCCCACGTCACGTGACACCAGACCACGGGTCCCGACAGCAGGAGGTGAAACACGTCCCAGTGAACGTCTCCTTCGTCCTCACACAGGCCGCAGCGTCGCCATCGCGTTACTTTCTCTTTCGTGTACAACCTGCGCGCGGCTCTTCTACCTAGTTTCAAGTGACGTCACGCTCAGCTTAAATTCCCATTGGCTCAGACGGAGGTGGAGGGCAGCGCTCCTCCTCCTCCTCCTCCTCTCGCTCCCCTCATACAGTCCCGGTCCCGGACCTGAACGCACCGCATCCCTGTTCCTCCCGCAGACCGAGAAGCAGCAGAAGTTCCCCGATGACGTGGACTCTGTGTCTCCTGATGATGAGCCTTCACGGCGCGGCGGCAGGTGAGTGACCCCTTTGCTCCACACGGGGGTCTTTCCCAGGATAAAGGACCCAAAGCAATACTTGAGTAGAGTAAAGAAAGCTTCCTGTCAAATGACTCCAGTGAAAGTGAAAGTCCCCTCTTGAATCCTCCTCGAGTCCAAGTCTTAAAGTACCTGGTGTTGACTGTCCTTCAGTCTCAAGTCACGACTGAAGTACCGGAAGTCTTTCTGCGTGGTTACTGAACACAGCTGGTCTCCACACTGCGTTTCATCAGCTGGAGCTTCTTCTGGTGTTTAGTTGCAGCACTTCGTCGTTGACGATATGAACAAGTTATTAAAAAGTTATAAAATGAGAGTAAATCCCGTGCGCGCGACTCATTGCTCGATCCCGACGTGACGGTGAAGGGAGCCGCTGTCTATATATATTATTTATATATATATACATATATTTATATATGTATATATATATTATTTATATACATATAAATATATATATTATTTTTATATATATATATTTATATAAATAATATATATATTCATATTATTTATATATATATATATATATATATATAAATATATATTATGTGTATATATACATATATATTATATATATAATTTATATATATACATATATTTATATATATAATTTATATATATTATTTTTATATATATATTTATATATATATACATAAATATATATAAAAATAATATATATACATATATATACATATATTTGTATATATTATTTATATGTATAAATATATATATTATTTTTATATATATATAAATAATATATATTTTTAATTTATATATGTATATATATATTAAAATAATATATATATATATTATTTATATATATATATACATACATATATATATTTATACATACATACATACATATTGGCTGATGAGTAGCTAGAAATAGAAGTAAATAAATATCAAGCTAATTTGAGCTCATTCATAAACAGTCTTCATGACACAGTTTGTCCTCCAGAGGGCAGCAGTTCACTTTTCAACTGAAATGTTCCACTTTCGTTTCTCTCTTAGTCACAAAAAACAACAACAAACGAATCAGCATCAGTGTGTTTGTGTTGTGTGTTCATATAAAAACACACCATCAGCTGATGTGTTTCATACACAGTCGTCAGAGGTATGAACAGAATACATTTATTGATGTGTGTGTTGAGTGCACAGCAGATGTTGTGAGGACGTCTTGGATGTGCTGGAAAACCACTTTGTTCAAGTGGGAAAACGATCACATTATTATTATTAATCCGTCTATATATAATATTTCAGTTATTGTGGATTCTTTACTGTTTTTTATTTGCTTATTCATAAAACTTGTTTCTTTGTACTTTGTGTCTCTTGTTTGCACTTTACTCTCTGCTGCTGGAAATACTGCAGATGTCGTCGCTTCAGGACTAATAATAATAATAATATTAATACTAATAATACTAATATTAACTTTCTGTTCCAGTGACTCACTCTCTGAAGTACTTTGACACTGCGTCCTCTGGAGTCCCAAACTTCCCAGAGTTTGTGATTGTTGGGCTGGTTGATGAACTTCCAATAAGTCACTATGACAGTAAGACCAGGAGAGCAGAACCCAAACAGGACTGGATGAGGAGAGTCACAGAACAGGATCCTCAGTACTGGAAGAGAGAGACTGAGAAGTCTTTGGGCGCCCAGCAGGTCTACAAAGTCGACATTGAAACTCTAAAGCAGCGCTTCAATGAAACTGGAGGTTTGTTTATATTGTCATCATGTATTTTAGTAAACAGACACACACACACACACAGACACACACAGACACACACACACACACAGACACACACACACACACACAGACACACACACACACAGACACACACACACAGACACACACACACACACACACAGACACACACAGACACACACACACACACAGACACACACACACACACACAGACACACACACACACACACAGACACACACACACACAGACACACACACACAGACACACACACACACACACACAGACACACACAGACACACACACAGACACACACACACACACACAGACACACACACACACAGACACACACAGACACACACACACACAGACACACACACACACAGACACACACACACACACACAGACACACACAGACACACACACAGACACACACACACACAGACACACACACACACAGACACACACACACACACACACACACACACAGACACACACACACACACACACACAGACACACACAGACACACACACACACAGACACACACACAGACACACACACACACACACAGACACACACACACACAGACACACACAGACACACACACACACACAGACACACACACACACAGACACACACACACACACACACACACACAGACACACACACACAGACAGACACACACACAGACACACGCAGACACACAAAATCACAGAAACACACACACATTCATTCACACACAATTACACAATTACACAGAGACACACACACACACACAGTCACAGACAATCACACACACACACACACACACACTCACACACATACAGACACACGCACAATAACACAGATACACACACACACACACAATTACACTGAGACACACACACACACACACTCACAGACACACACAGACACACACACACAGACACACACACAATAACACAGATACACACACGCACAATAACACAGATACACACACACACACAATTACACAGACACAGACAAAATCACAGAAACACACACACACAGACACACGCACAATAACACAGATACACACACACACACGCACAATAACACAGATACACACACACAGACACACACACAGACACACACACACAGACACACACACAATAACACAGATACACACACGCACAATAACACAGATACACACACACACACAATTACACAGACACAGACAAAATCACAGAAACACACACACACAGACACACGCACAATAACACAGATACACACACACACACGCACAATAACACAGATACACACACACAGACACACACACAGACACACACACACAGACACACACACACACAGACACACACACAGACACACACACACACAGACACAGACACACACACTCACAGACACACACAGACACACACACACAATTACACAGACACACACAAAATCACAGAAACACACACACATTCATTCGCACACAATCACACACACACACACACACACTCACACACACAGACACACGCACAATAACACAGATACACACACACACACACACAATTACACAGAGAAACACACACACACTCACAGACACACACACACACACACGCACAATCACAGAGACAATCACACACACACGCACACACACAATTACACAGACACAGACAAAATCACAGAAACACACACACACATTCATTCACACACACACACACACACACACACACACACACAGACACACGCACAATAACACAGACACACAGACACAGACACTCACTCACACACACACACAGACACACACTCACACATACAGACACACGCACAATAACACAGACACACACACACACACACAGACACACAATCACATGAGAATGTTGTTTTCTTCTCTGTTTCATATTTCATATTAAATATTGTTCAGAGTTCAGACTGAAGAAGAAGATTTCTCCTCTTCCTCTCAGAACCTGACGGCCATCTTTCTCTGGAGTGTCGACGATGTATTGATCCATCCATAAAACAGTCATTACATCATCAATAATGATCAGTCATCAGTTTTATCCTTAAATATAAAGTAGAGCTACAGATCAGATGAGCTTCATGTGACCACAGTGATGCTGCAATATTTAATGAAAGGTTTCATCAATAAACACGTCAAACGTTCTCTAGTTCAGGTTTCTGACAATGTCTCTCTCTCTCTCTCTCTCTGTCTCTCTCTCTCTCTTTATCTTTCTCTCTCTCTCTCTCTATCTTTATCTCTCTCTCTCTCTCTCTCTCTCTTTGTCTCTCTCTCTCTCTCTCTCTCTCTCTCTATCTTTATCTCTCTCTCTTTGTCTCTCTATCTTTGTCTCTCTCTCTCTCTTTATCTCTCTCTCTCTCGTTGTCTCTCTCTCTTTATCTCTCTCTCTCTCTCTTTATCTCTCTCTCTCTCCCTCTCTTTATCTCTCTCTCTCTCTCTCTCTTTATCTCTCTCTCTCTCTCTCTCTCTCTCTCTCTCTCTCTCTCTCTCTCTCTCTCTCTCTCTCTCTCTCTCTCAGGTGTCCACATTGTCCAGAGGATGTACGGCTGTGAATGGGACGATGAGACTGGTGAGGTCAAAGGTTATCAACAGTATGGTTTTGATGGAGAAGACTTCCTGTCTTATGACCATGAGACAGAGTCCTACATCGCTCCCAGACAACAGGCTGTCATCACCCAACAGAGGTGGAATAACAACAAAGCTCTGATGGCAAACAAAAAGCACTACTTCACTGAGGAGTGTCCTGAGTTCCTGAAGAAGTATGTGAACTATGGGAGGAGCTCTCTGATGAGAACAGGTAGAGTCACATGACCTCGTTTCATGAACCTTCTCTTGTTTCTGACCAACAGTCACATGACATGTCTCCTTCTCTCCTTCACTACATGTCCTCCCTCACTTCCTCCCCACTCTGTCCCTCACATGTCTCCTTCTCTCCTTCACTACATGTCCTCCCTCACTTCCTCCCCACTCTGTCCCTCACATGTCTCCTTCTCTCCTTCACTACATGTCCTCCCTCACTTCCTCCCCACTCTGTCCCTCACATGTCTCCTTCTCTCCTTCACTACATGTCCTCCCTCACTTCCTCCCCACTCTGTCCCTCACATGTCTCCTTCTCTCCTTCACTACATGTCCTCCCTCACTTCCTCCCCACTCTGTCCCTCACATGTCTCCTTCTCTCCTTCACTACATGTCCTCCCTCACTTCCTCCCCACTCTGTCCCTCACATGTCTCCTTCTCTCCTTCACTACATGTCCTCCCTCACTTCCTCCCCACTCTGTCCCTCCATCCCCCCTCTCTCTCTCTCTCTCTCTCTCTCTCTCTCTCTCTCTCTCTGTGTTAAGTTAAATATATTTTACACTTTCAAACCTTTTTCATGATAATATTGAATATTAATACTTTAAGATGCCACCGTCAAGTCAAGAGAAATCAGCACGAACTTTATGAAAGAAGTTCAAAGTTTCTCCACTTGACCATCTTTAGCCTGTGAAGTTAAAAAATAGTTACAAACTATTTAAAACACTGAAAAGTTATGTAACAACTGAGACTTGTTGAAGCACAAAGTTCCAGACACAAACATATAATATTCTTTAGCAGCCTTATTGGTAATTGACCCATATATATATCTATATCTATCTCTATTTAATACACTGTAGATGATGACAATAAAGAACCTCTAACCTCTCCTCCCTCTCCAGAGCTTCCCTCAGTGTCTCTCCTCCAGAAGACTCCCTCCTCTCCAGTCTGCTGCCACGCTACAGGCTTCTACCCGACCACAGCCACACTGTTCTGGAGGAAAGATGGAGAGGAGCTGCACGAGGACGTGGACCCAGGAGAGATCCTCCCCAACCACGACGGATCCTTCCAGATGAGCGTGGACCTGAAGCTCTCATCAGTCCCAGCTGAAGACTGGAGGAGGTACGAGTGTGTGTTTCAGCTGTCTGGTGTGAAGGACATCATCGTCACCCCACTGGAAGAAGCTGTGATCAGGACCAACAGAGGTGAGGCTGAGATCAGGAGGGATGAAGGTGTGGAGCACACATTTAGTCTACTGGATCAGTTTGTGTCTTTTTACGAGGATGGACCGTTTAGTGTCCCTCAATTATTTTGTATTAAACCAATGCAAGAGCCCCTGGAGCCAGAATGATGCCCACTGCTTACTGAGCTCTGATCCATAGAGAAACCTTTCAGTCTCACCTATTTGACCACCTTTGTAAGTCACATTCAGTTTGTAAAGGTTGTTCTCCGACCTAGTGTCACTATTTGAATGTGTAACCACAGGTCAGAGGTCGTAGACGCTGTGTTGGATGAACTGCCGTCCCTTTTAGAAGACGAGTACACACAATGATGGAATACCTGGAGGAATGTACGTGTCTGTCAGGGAGTCAGAACGAATAAAGTTCATTCAAAGTGTGCTGGCAGCCAGAAAGGAGTTTGACTTTGTTTGTCTCATTGTGTCAAAAAACAAACAAGACAACAAACAAGACGACAGCTGGAGAGACCAACAAGCGTAGATACAGTCTACAGTCCTGCTTCACCTCTTCAGGTTGTGACTGTTTTATTGTCTTCTGCTCAACAGAGAAGTCTTCTGACACCACCATCATCACCATCATCATCATCGTCCTCGCTGTGGGGGCTCTTCTGGCTGTCGCTGTGGGGGGAGTGGCTTACAAAAAGAGGACAGGTGAGAGACCCAAACGGAGGTGGTTCAGGTCTCTAATCAGGAGAGGAACATCCACTGAAACGTCCTCTTTGCTTTCTTTATTTCAGCCCAATGCCCTCCGAGTCCTGACAACAGCTCCGAGCTCTCTGAGAACCTGAACCCTGAGACTCAGTGAGGACCTCGGTGACCTGCACACGGTGAGTTGCTTCTGTGATGGTTTCTGTGGTTTGAGGAGCGTCTGTGATGGTTTCTGTGGTTTGAGGAGCTTCTGTGATGGTTTCTGTGATGGTTTCTGTGGTTTGAGGAGCGTCTGTGATGGTTTCTGTGGTTTGAGGAGCGTCTGTGATGGTTTCTGTGGTTTGAGGAGCTTCTGTGATGGTTTCTGTGGTTTAAGGAGCGTCTGTGATGGTTTCTGTGGTTTAAGGAGCGTCTGTGATGGTTTCTGTGATGGTTTCTGTGGTTTGAGGAGCGTCTGTGATGGTTTCTGTGGTTTGAGGAGCTTCTGTGATGGTTTCTGTGGTTTGAGGAGCGTCTGTGATGGTTTCTGTGGTTTGAGGAGCGTCTGTGATGGTTTATGTGGTTTGAGGAGAGTCTGTGATGGTTTATGTGGTTTGAGGAGCGTCTGTGATGGTTTCTGTGGTTTGAGGAGCGTCTGTGATGGTTTATGTGGTTTGAGGAGCGTCTGTGATGGTTTCTGTGGTTTGAGGAGCGTCTGTGATGGTTTATGTGGTTTGAGGAGAGTCTGTGATGGTTTATGTGGTTTGAGGAGCGTCTGTGATGGTTTCTGTGATGTTTCTGTGGTTTGAGGAGCGTCTGTGATGGTTTCTGTGGTTTGAGGAGCGTTTGTGATGGTTCCTGTGGATTATTAATAAGAGAAAGACCAGAAGGTTTCAGGAACCTTCACATCAGCAGCTCAGATGAAGTCTCGTTTTCAGAACTCAAATATTCAGCTGTAGAAACTCAGTGAATTTAAATAAGCAGTTATTACTTAAAAGGCATAATGTGCTCACATGACTGCATTTTGCATATTTGAGGTCTAAATGATGATGTAAATATGCGGCTTTAGTTTTTTTATTTACACATTTATGATGAATAATTCATTTTTTTATATTTTATGTATTGTATTTCTTTTTGTCTCGTCAGGTTCATGGATCAATATTGCTCCGGATCAAGAAGTGATGTCACCACATTCTCCTCCATGAACTGTGAATTTATTGATTATTCATCATTCGCATCGTAGATCGATTGAATCGGGAGTTTGAATCTAGTTGGAGATGATTATTGATTTTGATACTGTTAGGTTGTAGTGGATTTTATATACACTTGCACATGTAGATAAGAGAGGTTATGTTTTAAATTAATACATAAAGAAAGATATGATCATTAATTTGAGGAATATTCTGAGGAATGTATTATGAAGCATAAGAGAGGATCACTGTTTTATTATTCTGTTTGTTAATGACAAATGTAAAGATTCATTGTATGATGCATGGGAATGAATGGATGGTACGCAAGTACCAATGTTTTGAAGCGGATGCGGGCGGCCACCGGTAACCAGTGAAGGTCGCGGAGGAGCGGAGTAGTGTGGGTAAATTTCGGGAGGTTGAAGACCAGTCGAACAGCTGCATTCTGGATGAGCTGTAGAGGTCGAATGGCATTAGCAGGTAGACCTGAAGGAGGGAGTTACAGTAGTCAAGGCGTGAAATGACCAGAGCCTGGACCAGAACCTGTGCCGCCTTCTGAGTGAGAAGGGGTCGTATTCTCCTGATGTTGTACAGCATGTACCTACAGGAGCGTGTTGTTGCGGTAATGTTGGCAGTCAGGGAGAGTTGACTGACAGGTCACACCGAGGTACCTGGCAGTCGGAGTCGGAGCCAACACTGAGTTGTTGAAGTTAATACTCAGGTCGTGGGTGGGAGAGCCTTTTCCTGGAAGGAAAAGAAGTTCAGTCTTGTCCGGGTTAATTTTCAGGTGGTGAGCGGACATCCACTGAGAGATGTCGGTCAGACAGGCAGAGATTCGTGCTGCTACCTGTGTTTCGGATTGGGGAAACGAGATGATCAGTTGGGTGTCGTCAGCATAGCTGTGGTAGGTGAAGCCATGCGAGCGAATGACAGAGCCAAGAGAGTTGGTGTACAGAGAGAAGAGAAGAGGACCAAGGACTGAGCCCTGAGGGACCCCAGTAGTCAGAGGACAAGGCTCAGACACAGATCCTCTCCAGGTTACCCGGTAAGAGCGGTCGGTGAGGTAGGATGAGAAGAGTGAGAGCAGAGCCTGAGATACCAGGTCCTGGAGGGAGGACATGAGGATCTGGTGGTTCACTGTGTCAAAGGGAGCGGAAAGGTCTAGAAGGATGAGGACAGAGGAGAGAGAGGCTGCTCTAGCAGTGTGAAGCTGCTCAGAGACAGCAAGGAGGGCAGTCTCTGTTGAGTGGCCTTGAATCCAGACTGGTGGGGGTCTAGAAGGTTGTTGCTGTGGAGAAAGGAGGAGACTTGGTTAGAGATAGCTCGCTCTAGAGTTTTTGAAAGGAAGGGGAGGAGAGAGACAGGTCTGTAGTTGTTGACTTCAGGTCTGTAGTTGTTGACTTCAGGTCTGTAGTTATTGACTTCAGATGGGTCGAAAGTGGGTTTCTTCAGGAGAGGGTTGACTCCGCCTCCTTCAGAGAGTTAGGGAAACAGCCGGTTGAGAGGGAGGTGTTAATGAGATGGGTGAGAAAGGGAAGAAGGTCCGGAGCAATGGACTGGAGAATGTGAGACGGGATGGGGTCAAGGGGGCAGGTGGTTGGGCGGGCAGAGGTTACTAAGGTAAGAACTTGATTAGGAGACAGGGGGATAAAAGAGGAAAACAAGGGGGAAGAAGGTGAAGTTACTGGAGGTGTAGTTATGGAAGATGGATTAGTAAATGAAGAGCGTATGTCGTCTATCTTTTTTGTAAAGTAGTCAACAAAGTGTCTTGGTAGAAGGGTGGAGTGAGGGGGGGGACCAGTGGGGTCAAGGAGGTTGGGAAAAAATTGAGAAGAGCTTTTTAGGGTTAGATAAAGAGGATTCGATTCTGGATTAGTAGAACAGACTTTTGGCTGCAGAGATGGACGCAGAGAAGGAGGAGAGAAGAGATTGATAGGTGAGCAGGTCGCTGGCGTGTTTGGATTTTCGCCATTTCCTTTCAGATGCTCGCATAGTGGCTCTCTCGGCGCGCACTGGTTCGGACAGCCACGGAGCCGGAGAGGACTTGAGGACCTTTAGAGTCGTAAGAGGACAGAGAGAATCAAGAGAGGACGACAGCGTAAAGAGAAGAGTGTCAGTGGTGTGATCCAAGTCTCAGTGAGAGCCAGGAAGTCCAGCGATTGCTTGATAGCGAAGCCAGAGATGAAGTCCGCCTTGCGGTTAGCTGACTGACAGTTCCAGAGGCCCCCAGTGACGAGGTGCTGGGTCTGTGTAGAGCGGGTGGGATGAATAAGAGAGGAGGGATTTTGATGCATGTGTGAACGATACAATAACATGAGTATTGATCTGTTAATACAATAACATAAGTATTGATCTGTTAATACAATAACATAAGTATTGATCCATTTTCATCTGAACTATCGGATCTTCAGTTTATTGATATAAAGGAAGCTTGTAACTTGCTGGATATGGAGGCATTATAGATATGCATATGAAAAAGAAAATATGTGCACACTACACATACACAAAGATGCACAGGTACATAATCATACAAAATAAAATATATAAATATAAATAAGGGTAAACATGCCAATATCTACACACATATTAATATATATAAGCGCATCGTGTAAACATACATACATACACCATGTATTCAAGCTATTGAAAGTATGGGGTGCCGGGCTCGTTGCAACGGGCCATCCGGTCTCTGTAGGCCTGCAGTAGGAGCCGTGTTCACGTTCCCGGGGCTGTTGGCCTCCACCGGGGCCGTTGGCCTCCACCGGGGCACCGGGGCTGTTGGCCTCCACCGGGGCTGTTGGCCTCCACCGGGGCTGTTGGCCTCCACCGGGGCACCGGGGCCGTTGGCCTCCATTGGGGCTGTTGGCCTCCACCGGGGCACCGGGGCCGTTGGCCTCCACCGGGGCTGTTGGCCTCCATTGGGGCTGTTGGCCTCCACCGGGGCACCGGGGCCGTTGGCCTCCACCGGGGCTCCACCGGGGCTGTTGGCCTCCACCGGGGCTCCACCGGGGCTGTTGGCCTCCACTGGGGCTCCACCGGGGCCGTTGGCCTCCACCGGGGCTCCACCGGGGCTGTTGGCCTCCAACGGGGCTCCACCGGGGCCGTTGGCCTCCAACGGGGCTCCACCGGGGCCGGTGGCCTCCAACGGGGCTCCACCGGGGCCGTTGGCCTCCATCGGGGCTCCACCGGGGCCGTTGGCCTCCATCGGGGCTGCCCTTTATCACCGGTACTGTTCGTGGTTTTCACGGACAGGATATCTAGGTGCTCTCTGGTGTTTGCAGATGATGTGGTCCTGTTGGCCTCCTCGGACCGCGTGAAGTGGCCGGGTCGGGACAGAATGACCACCCCCAAGCGAAGGAGGTCAAGTATCTCGGGGTCTTGCTCACGAGGGAGGGTGAGAAGGAGCGGGAGATCGACAGGTGGATCGGTGCGCTGCAGCAGTAAGACAGGCGCTGCAGCAGTAAGACAGGCGCTGCAGCAGTAAGACAGGCGCTGCAGCACTAAGACAGGCGCTGTAGCAGTAAGACAGGCGCTGCAGCAGTAAGACAGGCGCTGCAGCAGTAAGACAGGCGCTGCAGCAGTAAGACAGGCGCTGCACCGGACCGGCTTGGTGTCTACAGGTCGGTGTACGATCCGACCCTCACCTCTGGAAAGAACGGGTTTCAGCCTTAGAGAGGGTAAGGAGCTCGGACATCAGGAGGGAACTTGGAGTTGAGCCGCTACTCCTTCGAGTCAGCTGAGGTGGTTCATCTAGTCAGGATGCCTCCTGGACGCCTCCCATTAGAGGTTTTCCGGGCACGTCCAACTGGTAGGAGGCCCCGGGGAAGACCGAGGACACGCTGGAGGGATTATATCTCCCAGCTGGCCTTGGATCCCCCAGAATGAGCTAGCGAATGTTGCGGGTGGAGAGGGAAGTTGTAATGTTTTTTATATATACTTGCACGTGTAAATAAGAAAGTCTATGCTTTAAATTACTACATAAGAAAGATATGACCATTAATAAGGGATATTATGAGGAATGTATTAGGAAAACATGTCATGTCCAGGAAACTGTGATGTTAAGTTAATCAGTTTCGTGTCTTGTGTCCATGTTGTCTCGTGATTTCCTGTTTTACTGTGAAAGTCAACTCTCCTCTTGTTTCAGGCAACTTGTTCCTCCCCCTGTGTGTTTCCCCTCTGGTCTGATTGGCTGCCTCCTGATTGTTTCCACCTGTGCCCTCACCCTGTGTATATATTGTCTGCTTCTCCCTTTGTCCTGGGCCAGTTCGTCTGGTCTTGTGAACCAGGATGTCCATGCCGCTTGTCATTGTCCAGGTCGAGTCATTTTGTTACTTTGTTCATGTTAGTTTTTGCTATTTTCCCAGTTTTGTTTCGTTGCTACTTTGTTCACGTTGATTTTCTCTTTGTTATTCCAGTTTATTAAAACTGTGCTTTTTGTTGCACTTTGCCTCCCGAGTCGTGCGTTTGGGTTCAAGTCCATAACTGCAGTCGTGACAGAACATAGGAGAAAGTCACAGTAGAAGTATCATCACTGTATAAGTATTATTATTGTAACTGTAATGCTGATTGTAACATGTTTTATGGTTATCATAACTACGAGATGACTCGGGTATGAATGAATTGTATCGCTTATGGGAGGCGTAGTCAAAATGGAGGTTTCCTTTGGGAATCATAAAACCAGCCTGAATATTTTTGCAGAGAGCTGCTCATTTAGTCCGTGGCCTCGCCAACACGTGAGCGTGCCCGGCTGGGACAGAATCTATGCTTATGATCCTTGTTCTTTTATTAAATACTTTTATTATATAAATCTCTGGATTCTGGACTTTTTTTTTTTTTTTTTTCTCCAAGCACAGGGAGCTCGAGATTTCATTGAACCTAACAAGCCTGGGTCAGCTGACATGGATGGATTGATGGATAATACTCCAATATTATAACCGTTATTAAAGCAGATTCTTAAAAGGTTATATTCCTTCTACTGGATTGTTGTTCACGAGGACCCCTGCTATGTCCATGTTTATTTTCAAAGGTACGCTTTCTATCAATTTCTGTTCTCAACCTTCTGTCTATTTGAAGTTGATCCAGTTTTGAGTACATTCTAGTGTGCTATGATGAAGGGAAGGACTTCGATGCATACTTAGATAGCATCTCTGTTGGTCCTTGGACAAATTGCAGAGGGGCACGGAGAACATTATTAAGTCAGAGGTTCAGTCTCTTCATTTATTGAAAACATCCAGAAAATGCTTTCTTGGACTCTCTGTTCTCTTTTTTTTGTGAATGCTGGTAAAGTTCTTGCCATATGGCTACTTCATGAATAGTTTTTGAATCGTTTGTGTGTTGGAATATTGTTGTAAATGTTGTGTTTTTTTTACTTAATAGTAGGGATGGGCGGATGAAGCATTGAGGCTTTTCTTCCTATTTGTACCGAAAATGATTCTTTGAAGAAGAACAGCGACATCTGGTGGCAGACTGACATTAAAGCAGTTGTTTAACAGCGCGTCGAAGCACTAACGCCTCAATGTTTCAATCTCACATTTCTGCAGTAAAAGTCAATTAAAGCTGCGTGTTCATTCACAGATTTGATGTTGTGTATATAACCGTTAGCGGTGTTGTTGTTTACATTGCAATGCTTCGCAGCTCTGGTATCGTTTGCCCATCTCTACTTAATAGCTTACTTAAAAGTATTAAGTCACTTAAACATGATCATCGATCAAACTTGATATCAATTGCAATAACTTTATCTGTTTGCTATGCAATTTTTATTTTACTTTTTACAAGACAAAATTAAGTGTCAGAATTGTACATATGCGCAGTACTTAAAGACAGTTAAGGCAGCCTAATTTGTTTAATTCAACACATGTAGGAAAAACATCTAGAAAAACATATATATATATTATATAATATGTATATATATAATATATATATTTTATATTATATATATTGTATATGTGTGTGTATATATATATATATATATATATATATATATATTTATATATATTTATATTTATATATATATATATATATATTTATATATATTTATATATATATATATTTATATATATATATATATATATATTAACAAGATGTCCTTAAGTCAGTTTTGGAATAAATGTTAAATCTTTAACTACAAACTAGAAATGCGCATTTTATTTTTATTTTTATTGAATCATACTGGGATGTTTGCTGAAATTGATTGGACGGCCCTACCAACAAAAGAGAATTCCACCAGCCGCCACTGGTTGTAGGTATAGAAAAAAGGATGCTCCAGGTATGACAGGTAGTACATACTTTGAATGGAATATTTTCGATTAAACCAGGTCCTCTAACCTGCGGGGCGAGGCAATATTTTCCAAATTGAGGAAACAAGACCAAAAATATCATTTCAAGTTTTGGTACGGAAAGACCACCTTTTATGTCTTTGTAGTGAGGACAGTTTAACTCGTGGTCGTGTCCCGCCCCATATTGTATTAACCGACTAAATGCTCGTTAAAAACAAAAAAATATGCAGTTTGAAACTGCAAAAAAGAGAATTTAACAAGTCGAAATTAACGGCGAGGCGGATCAAGAAACATGACCGGAAATCTTTAAAACATTTGCTTCCTCTTTTGTAAAACTCCCCAAAACGTTGTCGTTATAAGTAAAACGTCATGTATATGCAAAATAAAATCAAAAGAAAGTGCACGTGACAAAAAAAAAACGCATTCGAAGACGAAGAAAATAGACCCAGGAAGTGGAGACGCAACTTAAAATTCTGTATAAAGTCGCTTTGCCATTAAAGTAATATCATAAAAGGGAATAAAAATAAATCAGATTACAAACCAGGAATTTAAATCCAAACTAAAAGTCGGCAGTAATTCGGACTCACGAGGAAAACCTGAAGATTTTAGTGAAGAAGTGTCGAAAAAAAATCAAGAAACTCAACTGCTGATGCCATCGAAAAAAATAACTAAAAAATAAAGAGTTAATTTAACTACGACAGCCCCTCCCCACCAACTGACCACAAACAAATTCTTTATTACATTTTTTATTTAGGTCCCAAAAAACCATCATAATAACATTATATCAATAATATTAATACAGAAATTGAAAAAAAAGAGGAAAAATAAAATAAAATAGCCTTTCTGTCCACAGCCTCAAACTTTGGGGAAGAGATTCGATCCTCCAGAAAAACTGTTTAATGTCTGTTTTTTGGGGCGTTGGGGGGGGTTGAACTGGGCGTGGCTTCAAGCTTGAGCGCGCTGTCCGTCATTCTGCTGTGCACCAATCAGGAATGTCAAGGTGAGGCAGGGGGTTGGTTTTTCGAGGTAAAGCGCAGAGTTTCAGTTACTGCTGTGACATCTGGAGGAGGAAAGAAAACGGAGGACGCTTTTACATCAAATCTTGAAGGAACATTTACACAATAATAATAATAATAATAATAATAAATATATATATATAAATAAAAATTAAATATATCTAAATAAATAAACATTTAAAAAAATAGTAAAAGTTAAAAAAATATATCTAAATAAATAAATATATCTAAATAAATAAATATATAAAAATAAATAAACAATAAAAAAATATATCTAAATATATAAAAAAATATATCTAAATATATAAAAAAAATATATCTAAATTAATAAATTATATATATATAAAAATATATGTATATCTAAATAAATAAAAATTTAAATATATATAAATAAATATGAATAAAATTAAATATACCTATATATATATATATATAAATATATATGAATAAATATATCTAAAAATAAAATTATATATATATCAATAAATATAAATATAAAATAGGTCTGCTCCGTACCTGTTGCGTCTGTGTCTGGGTCTCGGGCCCTCGGCTCGCCAGCCGACTCAAGATGTTCCTCTCGGACATCTGGAGCCGCACGGCAACCGGCGGTATCCGTGCGATGGTTGCCGGGAGGCGGGTGACGTCCGCCTTCATGTCACTCAGCAACTCTTCCAGCTGCTTTAGCACTGAGAGAGAAAGAGAATAAATATAAATATTAATAAAGAGATATCACAACAAGATGTATGGTTCATTTTATTAAAATTGTAATACGGTTAAATTTCCATCCGTTGATTTATATTTTTATTGTTCTGCTCTAGTTAAGAAGATAAGTTTGTACTAACTTTGACTATTTCTTCAACAGAACAATTATTTATTTATTTTTAACTAGAACATTATAAATAAACAAGAGTTGACCGTGTAAATCATTTTACAAATTAAAACATTATTGTCAGGAGAGTCTCGAAAAGATCGGGTGCTGAAAATAATAAAGAGGAGAGAAACTTATTTTGGGCCAAATTTAAACCGCCTACCAACAACGAATATCTGATACCAGTCAAAGTGTCTGAACTGCAGGTTGTGATTTTTAAGAAGACGTGTTTGTTAAATCAAGTCGACGCATTTGGGTAAATGTTTTTAAAATGACATGTAAAGACTTCTATACAACCAGAGGAGTCGCCCCCTGGTGGTCAGGAGAGAGAATGCAGCTTTAACACATGAAGCATAGACTTCTATACAACCAGAGGAGTCGCCCCTGGTGGTCAGGAGAGATAATGCAGCTTTAACAAATGAAGCATAGACTTCTATACAACCAGAGGAGTCGCCCCCTGGTGGTCAGGAGAGAGAATGCAGCTTTAACACATGAAGCATAGACTTCTATACAACCAGAGGAGTCGCCCCCTGGTGGTCAGGAGAGAGAATGCAGCTTTAACACATGAAGCATAGACTTCTATACAACCAGAGGAGTCGCCCCCTGGTGGTCAGGAGAGAGAATGCAGCTTCAACACATGAAGCATAGACTTCTATACAACCGGAGGTCGTCGCCTCACCTTTGTGCAGGACGGCGTTGGCCGGTTTGTTCCCGGACATGGACTCCTTGCTGAGGTGCTGGTGGGACTCGGCCAGACACTCCACCTCGCTGAAGCGCGTGTTGAGGGCCATGGAGGGGTGGGAGGGATCCTCGGACATGTTGAGGTAGGCGGCGCGACGCAGCTGCTCCTCGATCACCAGCGCCTGCTCCAACAGCTGCAGGAGGAACATAGACAGGCACGAAAGGGTCAGTCGGGGTTGAGAATATACACATTAATATATAAAACACAAAGTTACATTTACTAAATTAAAACATGGCTACGGCTAAACGTTTTGGGTTTTCGACCAATGTTCACAGCAACGTAGAGGAAGCAAAGCGGTTTGAAAATGTCAGATGAATAAACGTTCCGGTAGAAGTCTGAAGGGAAGAGGAACACGCACACAGTGCTGGTGTTTAAAACATCTTTATAGAAACTTAAAGATATAATAATTAATAATTTGCGGCGACAAGCCTAACAAATACAACAACAAAAAAAGGGACAATTTGGATTCACTAAAGTCACAAAAACACGAGCAAACCAACAGATTTACTCGTTTTTAATGAATTAAAAACGAGAAGACGACAAAAGGAGGTGAAAATACTCGGACTGAACGTTTCCCGTGTCTTCCTACCTTGAACCTCCGGGCGAGGAACTTGTTCTTGATTTCCAGGAAGTTTCCTCGGTTCATCTCTCCCTTGAAAGGCTCGTTGAGGATGGCGAACTTCACGTCGTTCTGGATGTCCTGCCAGCGAGCGTAACCGTGTCTGGGAGGAGCGGTGGTCAAGGGCAACAGCAACAACAACAACAACAACTCCTCCTCCACATCTCACACACAGAGGTCTGAGAGCCAATCACAGGTGGGGAAAGGATACTGTATGATGCCGGCCAGCAGCCAGTAGTCGTGCCGGCGGTGCCAGATCTCGTTGGTCTTCTTGGTGACGGTGGCGGCGCGCTCCTCGTTCTGCCACAAAGAGTGAAGCTCTGAAAAGAGGAAAGATGTCGGTGAGGAAACGAGCGCAGCCGTGTGTGTGTGTGTGTGTGTGTGTGTGTGTGTGTGCGTGCGTGTGTGTGTGCGTGTGTGTGTGTACCTGTGAACCCTCCGTCAGCGATGTTGAACATGAATCGGGACTTGGCCGCCTTCTTCTTCTCCTCGCTGGCGGCTGCGGCTGCGACAGCGGCAGCTCCGACGGCAGCTCCCACGATGCCGACTGCGGTCGTCGTGGCGACGGCGGCGGAGGTAGCCGACGCTCCGCTCTCCTTGCCGCCGTCTCCGTTCTGAAGTTTGGTCGCCTCCTCCGGCTTCGGGGGCTCCTTCTCCTCCTTCGGCTCTATTGCGGGAGGACGAGAGGAGGTTCACGATCACGGAGAAACGGACGGATTTTATTCCACAAAAAAAAAGGTTTTATATATAAAAAGGAGATATAAAAAAAGTTTATATATATATATATATATATATATATATATATATATAAAAAAAATAAAAGTTTTTATATATAAGAGGTACAAAAAAGTTTTTATATATAAGAGGTATAAAAAAGTTTTTATATAAAAAAAAGAGGTATGAATAAAAGTTTATATATATATATATATATATAAAAAAAGAGGTATAAATAAAAGTTTATATATATATATATATATAAAAAGGAGGTATAAATAAAAGTTTTTATATAAAAAAAAGAGGTATGAATAAAAGTTTATATATATATATATATATATATAAAAAAAAGAGGTATAAATAAAAGTTTATATATATATATATATATAAAAAAGAGGTATAAATAAAAGTTTATATATATATATAAAAAAGGAGGTATAAATAAAAGTTTTTATATATATTTAAAAAAAGGAGGTATAAATAAAAGTTTTTATATATAAGAGGTACAAAAAAGTTTTTATATATAAGAGGTATAAAAAAGTTTTTATATAAAAAAAGAGGTATGAATAAAAGTTTATATATATATATATATATATAAAAAAAGAGGTATAAATAAAAGTTTATATATATATATAAAAAGGAGGTATAAATAAAAGTTTTTATATATAAAAGAGGTATAAAATAGGTTAAATAAAAAAGAGGTATAAATATTTTTTTATATATAAAGATGTATAAATAAAACCTTTATATATAAGAGGTATAACAAGTTTATATATATTTAAGAAAGGAGGTATAAATAAAGTTTTTATATATATATAAAGAGGTATAAAAAAGCTTTATATATAAAAATAGAGCAATAATAAAAAAATGTATATATAAAAAGAGGTATAATAAAAGAAATTATATATAGAGGTATATAAAAAAAGTTTTTATATATAAAAGAGGTATAAAAAAGTGTATATATAAAAGAGGTATAAATAAAAGTTGTTTTATATAAAAGAGGTATAAAAAAGCTTTATATATAAAAAAAGAGGTATAAATAAAAGTTTTTATATATATATATATATAAAGAGGTATAAATAAAAGTTTTAATATATAAATAGAGCAATAATAAAAAAATGTATATATAAAAAGAGGTATAATAAAAGAAATTATATATAGAGGTATATAAAAAAAAGGTATATAAAAGAGGTATAAATAAAAGTTTTTATATATAAGAGGTATAAATAAGTTTTTATATATAAAGAGGTATAAATAAAAGTTGTAATATATAAATAGAGCAATAATAAAAAAATGTATATATAAAAAGAGGTATATAAAAAAAAGGTATATAAAAAGAGGTATAAATAAAAGTTTTTATATATAAAAGAGGTATAAAAAAGTGTATGTATAAAAAAGAGGTATAAATAAGTTTTTATATATAAAGATGTATAAATAAAAGCTTTATATATAAAAAAGAGGTATAAATAAAAGTTTTAATATATAAAAAGAGGTATAATAAAAAAAATTATATATAAAAAGAGGTATAATAAAAGAAATTATATGTAAAGATGTATATAAAATAAAAAAAAGTATATAAAAAGAGGTATAAATAAAAGTTTTTATATAAAAAGGAGGTATAAATAAAAGTTATATATAAAAATGAGGTATAAAAGAAGTTTCGCTATCGGAGAAGGAAACGGGCGTTTGGTACCTTTCTTTTCATCTGCAGGAGGCGTGGCGTCCATCTTTTCCTCTTTCTTTTCTTCTCCTGCAAAAACAGAGAAAAACACTTTTTTTTTAAAAAAAAGAAGAGGGGAGAAAATAAAGAGGGCATCTTTTTAAAAAGATCCCAAACAAACAAACAAACTGCGACACAAAGTTTCTCCCGGAGACCGGATCTGAAACGTCCGGATCCGTTACGGCTGAACAGATTTTATGGGTTTGGAAGGTTTTTTTGTTGGCGCTCCCCATAAAACAAACAGCAACAAGGTGGATAGATAATTATTTTAAGATGATGGAAGAGAAGAAGACACCTCAGTTTTGATTGGTGGCCATGTTTAAAAAATGAGTGATGATTTAGAGAGATTATTATTATTATACATCAGTCGAAGCATCGTCTCGGTCTCATCGTGTTGTACATTTATGGATACATTTTTACGGGACACTTAAATGTTATCCATAACAAAAAAAAGTGTTTTAAGACACGTTGTGAGTGAAAATAAAACCTCAAAACAAATCCCGTTTACAAGCGTTTAAAAAAAAAAAAGAGGAGGAAGAGTTTTACCTTTGACCTCGGGGTCCTCAGATTTGACCTCTGACCCCTCCGTCTTGGCCTCTGACGGCGACTTTGTCTCCTCTCCTGCCTCCGAACTCTTCATCTCGCTCTCTGCCTCCTTCTCTCCCTCCTTCTCCTTCTCCCCGTTGCTCGGTCTGTCCGTCTCCATCGGCTCCTCCCCGTTCTTTTTGCTCTCCGGCTCCGCCGGCGGACTCTTCTCGTCTTCCTCGTCGTCGTCGTCGTCGTCGTCTGGGATGGCGATCACCTGGAAGGCGACGCGGAGGGGGAACATTTTTTTTATAAAAACGCTCAGAATATGCATTTGTTTTTTTGGGGTAAAAATCGTACTTTTATCCACGTCACTCGAACGCATCGTTCCTACCTCGTCGCTGGCGTTCGCCGGCTCTTTGCTGTTGCTCTTCTCCGCCTCGCCCTCTTTCTTCACCTCCGCTGGACTCTTCTCCGCCTCCTTCGCCGCTTCCTCGCTCTTTGAGGAGGAGTCGTCGCCTACAGGAGACAAAAACGCTCGTTATTGTTATTATCGTGTCGTTTTCAAAAAGGGAGAGCGGATGTGTGTGTGTGTGTGTGTGTGTGTGTGTGTGTGTGTGTGTGTGTGTGTGTGTCCGTTACCTGGAGCAGGTGTGTTGGGCTGCGTGTCGGCGGGGGTTCCGGTGGACGGGGTTTTCCCCGGCGAGTCGAGCTGCGCAGCCGCAGCCGCCGCAGCCGCCTTCTTGCTCTCCTCCAGCTCGGCCATCCAGGGCATCGACCACTGGCCGTTCACGTGCTCGAACTCCTGCACCTGCGACGCGGGGGGAAGCAAACCGGCGGCGTCAAAAAAAAAAAAAGAAACTCAAAAACCCGTTTTGGAGTTTAAACTCCTCAACGCTCTGGTTTCTATATCGCCAACATAAAAAAGGAGGAACTTGTCGAGTGGATTGCAGGACTCCGATTGGACGAGACATCGGCAACGCTGAAGGACGCGTTGCTTACACGTCGGCCATATTGTTCGTTGCGAAATCGTTTAAATTCCTTCCCGACGCAAAATATTTAATAAGAAGACGTCACGTTTCCATTTAGTCGAGTCACACGATTGAGTTTTCCCGTCATTTCATTCAAACTAGTTAAATGTTCTTATGTCTAAGCTAAAAGTAAAAGTGGAGACAAAGTTTCCTCGTCGTTACCTTTTTGCGAATGAGCGACATGACGCCGATGCGCGTGAGGACGTGTTGCCGCGACAACCCTTCTCTGGGGACGCCGTCGGCGAAGGTCTCGGCCCCGTCGGCTCCGGGTTCACAGAGGTGACGCATGAAGAGAGAGACGTACGCCCTGAGAGATCGAATATAAATAGAGTTAGTTATTTATTTACTCTCACTCACACACACACACACACACACACACACACTAACCAGTAACATTCTTACGGATTTCTGTGGGCGACATACAAATTTAACAATATTTTACATATTTTATTTCGGCATATATAAGTTTTAACATACAAAAAAAAAGGTAATAATTAATACTACAAAAACTGTCAAATAAGCAAAACAAGAAAAGAAAAGATTTTTTTTAAAAAGAAAGAAGTATTGAAATGAATAGGCAATAAATACAAAACTCTTCTCACTTGAACTCCTTCTCAGATTTCCCCCGCAGGTCTCGGACCAGCCACTGGGTGGTGAAGGCATCCTGGGGAGGCATCCCATAACGCATCACTGCGTTCAGGAAGGCCTTCCTCTGCCGAGAGTTGAAGCCCAACACCTGGGGAACCGGCAGAACACAGGGCCTCTTTACAGCAACCTTTTTAAGCCCAACATCCCTGACCTCTGACCTCTGCCTTGGCGACAGTCTGAGCCCTGATGACTATTATAAGTGGTTCTCAAACTTTCTCTGTCACGCCCACTTCGGAGGAAGAAAAATGTTCACGCCCCCCCAAAAAATACTTTTATTAATCACTACGTGTGACTCTTTCATATAATAGAATAAATAAAATTGCAATCACTTTTCAAGGAAACCAGATTGCTCCATTAGATTGTTAAAACAGTGCAAAAAATAACTAATATTTGGCAAAGATTAACTTATTGTGGCTGTTTCACACTAAATATCCTTTCAAGATAACAAATAAAGTGCAACCTGTGAAAAACTAAACAAAACAAGTTCAAATATTTGGAAATAAAGAGTTTTACACTGAATCTAAAAAGATTGTGCAACCTGTGCAAAATTAGTACAGATATCTGTGAGCCATCATGTTTAATCAGCATTTGTGGCAATGAGCTGCTTTCCACTAAAACGGGGTTGGAGGCTTGATACGGCCACTCTCAATTCATGCTCAATGTTGAGCTTTTGTTTTGAAGGGCAACAGCAGAACAGCACCACGGCGGAGCTGAGAACACATTTACAGGCGTTCATGAATCTGGCCATCGGAGATCTTTTTTCTGACGTTTGAAGTCCGTAAGAAAACATTTCAGAAGACACTTCGAGAATGGAGGAACAATGCGTTCCTGAATTTATTTGTATTTTATTTTGGAGAGCGGCCGGGAACGTCTCCGAGATCGACCTGGTTGGAGAACACGATGCACAGGTACCCGGGCAGGGGAACCCACGCCGAAAGGGGCCTCACCTCGATGTTGCCTCCCACCCTGGCCAGCAGGGGGGGCAGCGGCTTGTCCTTGTCGTTCCTCAGGCCCTTCCTGCTCGGCCTGCGAGAGTTGGCTGCAGAAATAATAAATAAATAAAACGGACGTGGCGATTACGTCAAGACGCTCTGCAGGAGCATCATTTTTTTAACCACACGAGCGCGTCACAACAACTGGTTTGTTGCATTAGTTTTTATGGTTTAAGACACGTTTTCTAAATCGAGCGTAACGGCTCTCACCTTCTGTCCGCTCGTCAAAGTCCTCGTCTCCCTCCTCGGACGCCACCGAGTAATCCGATTGGCCGTCGGACTGGTCATCCTGCCAATCGGCTTCGAGGTAAAAAAAAAAAGGACAAACAAGGGAGGGAGAGTTTGTTTAAAGCACGGGGCCAATAAGACGTCGGCTAGATTTATTTTTGTTTCATCACAAATTCAACATTCACACCAACTTTTTTTTAACTTTATTTGAACCTTGAAATACAAACGAGGT
This sequence comes from Cyclopterus lumpus, assembly GCF_009769545.1. Taxonomy (NCBI): domain Eukaryota; kingdom Metazoa; phylum Chordata; class Actinopteri; order Perciformes; family Cyclopteridae; genus Cyclopterus; species Cyclopterus lumpus. The sequence goes on along the minus strand of NC_046976.1, from coordinate 19,986,160 downwards.
CAGAACGAGCGCGACCTCGACGTTAGCAGATTACGGGTAAAAAGAAAAGAGGCCAAACTTCAGTTATAAATCCTGTTATTCTGTTAAAAAAACAAGTCTCTGCCGTTGCGTCATGAGTTGTGTTTTTCCACAGTTGTCTGTGTGGGCGTCGCCGGCATTTTCCTCCTCATGCTAAATGGGCTGAGGGTCATGGCAGTTGGGTGCCGTGCATTATGGGTAATGCAGTCTCACGACTGAAGGAGGCGAGTCGGACAACCGGCGTGACGACTTTTAGGGTTAAAATTAATTAATTTATTTTACTTACAAATAAATATTAATAATAATGTAATAAAATTACAATTTCATTCATATATAAATACAAATTAAAAAATTATTATTATTTATTTTATCTACAAATAAATATTTTTTTTCAATTAAATTACTAATAAAATAAAAAAATCTTTGAAAACATTAACATTAAAAAGTAAATATAATAAAATATTTAAATAAATATTTTTTTAAATAATAATAATAATAAAACAGACAATACAGACTTCATTCAACACGTTCTGAAAGCTAAAAGTAGTAAAAAAAAAGAGCAAAGATTACCTCCATTCTTACCTCTGTCTTCTTGAGACCCGTCGTTGTAATTGACCTGCTTGCGGATGCGCTTGCCTTTGCCCAGGTTGCGGGCCAGATCCTCCTGCTGCTGCTCGTAATGGTGACGCAGCAGCTTCTCCCAGTAGTCTGGGTCCACGCTCTCCTCCTGCTTGATGACCTCCCGTTGCACCTCCTCCTCCTGAGCGAAGAAGACGGGAGAAACGGTTGAAGAGGGTACAAAGAAAAACCTGGAGACATTAAGCAGCATCCGATTTTAAGCCCTCGTCCTCTCGGTCCACATGCGCTCACCTCCTCCTCCTCGTCTTTGACCACGTACTGAGCCACCTTGAAGGAGCTCAGGTACTCGTTCATGCTCTGCAGCTCCGTGTCGTCGGTGGCGTCCTGGTTCCTGTCCAGCAGACGGTCGATGGCCTTCTCGTCATAGTGGATGACGCTGCTGTCCTCCTCCTTGTGCTTCATCGTCATCATCTCACCTGAGCGGCCGCGGGAAAACAACAACAACACGTCAGTTTAAAAACATCTTCTCAACGAATCTGCCCCTCTTCCTCCTCCTCCTCCTCCTCCTCGTGTTCAACTCTCACCTAGACCCCCGTCGAACTCGTCCTTGAAGAGCCGCTCCGTTCCGAACTTGAGGATGTCGTCCAGTTCCTGTTTGGACATGGAGCCCGTCTTGGATCCGAGACCAGGTCGGACCACCAGGTGAGTCAGCATCATCTTCTTCTTGGCAACCTGGACAACGGAAAGAGCGTTTTTATTGTTTGTTAATGTGTCCGGCACCTTTGTCATCACAAGCGAGTCTCGCTTTTTCACCAGCTATAAAAAAAAAAAAAAACAGCTTTTTTGCGCTTAGAACAATTTTTTTTTTTTAAAGTGTGAAATAATCGTTTCAGATCCAAGCATCCGGTTGTCAACGTTGCGTTGGGCTCGGTCTCGTTTACCTGAGTGATCCTCTCCTCCACAGACGCCTTGGTGACGAAGCGGTAGATCATCACCTTCTTGTTCTGACCGATACGATGAGCTCTGCTGAAGGCCTGAAAACACGAGAAGGGGAGTTGGGAACCGCCAAAATAAGACGAAAAAAAAGCTAAACTAGAACGGGCACTCGGTAGAGCGCATACCTTCGCCGCAGCCACTTTTTGGTACTTGGCATGAGAGTGTGGGGAACAGTAAATTGATGTAACTTGATACCAGATATTGTGGTAAACATCACAAAAGAATTTTGTATGAACATCAGCCTTGATTTATTATTTTGGCCTTTGTATGTTGCATGAGAGGGTGGGGAACAGAACAGTGAACATTTTGGTGCTGTTTTCATGCAAATCGGATAAGAATTGACTGTGTTATGACAAACCCCGCACATTTTGCAAGGTCGTGACCCCCCCTGACCTTCGACCCTCAACCGCTAAGAAGGGTTATGACGTCATTGTATCATGTCGTATATCACAAGATCGGGCATTGAATTCTGAACATTTTGGCATTAGTTGCATGCCAATTGGATAAAAATTTACCGCGTTATGATAAAAATACGATTTTTACCTTTTCATGACCTTGACCTTTGACCCGATCGCTCCCATACTTTTTGAGTTATGCGAATAACAAACAGACATATTTACAAATAAATACACAGCGATCAAAACATAACATAGTAATAAGACTTAACCTTTATTTTTCTTTCATACATTTTCACACATAAAATCAACCCACCAACATCTTCTCTCTCTCTCCCTCTCTCCCCTTGTTCTTGTTAATCTCTCTCGCCCTCCCCCGGTCAGAGGTGATGTGATTTCCTGCAGCTCTGACTCATGTCATCAGGATTATTTAGGTCCACACACACACACACACACACACACGCACACACACACACATTTGGACACAATTGCAGTTGTTGACACTTTATTAAAAAATATTACAAAAATTATATATATATTAAAAAATATATATATTAAATATATATATATATATTTAGTTGTTGCTTTTTAAAAAAAAAAAAACATATTTAAAGGATTATTATTTAAGTATTTATTTTTCATTTCATAGATTTAAAAAAAAAAAAATGTAAAGGATTATTTCAGCAGCTCAGTTTATTCATCGATTTTGTGTTTTTCTTCCAGATGATGATCATTATGGCAATCGTAGGTCTTATATGTTTTGCAGTCATTTTCCGTAAGTACACACACACACACACACACAAAAACACACACACACACACACACACACACAGTTTTGCAGTGTTTTTTATATAAATTCTCCGATCGAAATGTTATTTTTGCATTCAACAGATGTTTAAATCTAATATTAATTTTAAAGATTTAAAAAATAACCACAATTGACCAAAAAAAACTCAAATCAAAGCTCTGAAGCTTTCGACCACGCGGTCTTCATCAGAAGATGCTGCCTCTGAAACGTCTCCGCTCTTCCTCCTCAGTGTATTTCTTCTACTGAGCTGGTCTCCAGGGATCGGACACGCGAGTCCCAGGACCAGACTGCCCCGACGCCGGCCGAACCCCCACCCCCTTCACCCCCTCCAAAAAAGAAGAAAAGAATCCAGCCTCTCCTCCTCCTCTTCCTCGGAAACCTCTCGGTTCCTCTCCAGTCAGGAATCCTGAGTGGATGTAATGTTGTAGTTTTTTTAATTTATTTTTACTTAATAATTAGAAGTTAATTCAATAAAAGTAAAAAAAATGTTGGGTTTTTGATTCATAAACTTCACATTTCTTGGCGACCAGGTGTCTAAACATGTTTTGCATGAAACAGAAAAGCGTCTTCTATGTGTTCAATCCGGCCCCTTAAAAAATGGGATTTGATTATAAAGAAGATTGGGCTGCAAAAAAAAAAGAAAGAAGAGAAAAAGACCCTTCCAGGTGGATTTAAAGGGACAGTACCTGATTTTATTCACCTCCAGACCATCTCCTGCTAAAAAGATGCGACCGGTATTTGCCAAAAAGACACGATCAGACATAAAAAGTATAAAAGTTAATATATAAAACATTTCTGAAGATTTTTATTGTTCCTAAACGGACCTAAAATCTTATTTTAGGTCAGAAACCTCTCAGAAATATCCATCTTCATTCCTCTCTGTCCTGCCTGTGATGTGCTCGTTCAGTGTATGTTGAGGGACGCCGCCCCCTCGCTGTCGGCGGCGGTACTGCGACGGGAACACTTTTAGATTTCACTGTAAATAAACGGTCCTGTTGTCATGGCGTCGTCGTGTTTGAATGTTTCTGTACATAATTTAAGTCATTTTCACGGCGGCTAACCCGTCGTCATGGTTACCGTCCAACACTGGTCTATTGTTCAAGGGAAAGGGCGAGTTAGTGCTTCATGGTGGGAGAGAGAGAGAGAGAGAGAGGAAGTCTGAAGCGGCCATCTTCTTTGTTGTGTCACGTGACTCACCAGCAGGAAGTTAGAATGGACTCAGGTATTTATCAGTAGGTATGAACTCAGGTATTGATCAGCAGGTATGAACTCAGGTATTGATCAGTAGGTATGAACTCAGGTATTGATCAGTAGGTATGAACTCAGGTATTTATCAGTAGGTATGAACTCAGGTATTTATCAGTAGTTATGAACTCAGGTATTTATCAGTAGTTATGAACTCAGGTATTTATCAGTAGGTATGAACTCAGGTATTTATCAGCAGGTATGAACTCAGGTATCGATCAGTAGGTATGAACTCAGGTATTTATCAGTAGGTATGAACTCAGGTATTTATCAGTAGGTATGAACTCAGGTATTTATCAGCAGGTATGAACTCAGGTATTTATCAGTAGTTATGAACTCAGGTATCGATCAGTAGGTATGAACTCAGGTATTTATCAGTAGGTATGAACTCAGGTATTTATCAGTAGGTATGAACTCAGGTATTGATCAGCAGGTATGAACTCAGGTATTTATCAGTAGTTATGAACTCAGGTATCGATCAGTAGGTATGAACTCAGGTATTGATCAGCAGGTATGAACTCAGGTATTTATCAGTAGGTATAAACTCAGTTATTGATCAGTAGTTATAAACTCAGTTATTGATCAGTAGTTATAAACTCAGGTATTGATCAGCAGGTATGAACTCAGGTATTGATCAGCAGGTATGAACTCAGGTATTTATCAGTAGGTATGAACTCAGTTATTGATCAGTAGTTATAAACTCAGTTATTGATCAGTAGTTATAAACTCAGTTATTGATCAGTAGTTATGAACTCAGTTATTGATCAGTGGTTATAAACTCAGGTATTGATCAGTGGTTATAAACTCAGTTATTGATCAGTAGTTATGAACTCAGGTATTGATCAGTAGTTATAAACTCAGTTATTGATCAGTGGTTATAAACTCAGGTATTGATCAGTGGTTATAAACTCAGGTATTGATCAGTGGTTATAAACTCAGGTATTGATCAGTGGTTATGAACTCAGGTATTGATCAGTAGAGATAAAGTATTGATTAGCAATGTTGTATGTATTGACCAGAGTTTCGGGGTCAATATTACAAACAATAAAAATACTACATTGTCCTGATAAAATATGACTTATTTCTTGAATGTGCTATAATAATGAATTTTAAAGATGCAATGTCCAGTTTTTAAACGTAAAGGTCATTTATTCCTAACAATTGTATATTTTCCAACACAAACAGAACATAGCAACGTTCTGTCATAACCCATTTGTCTTCATCAAAATATAAAGTGCTTCGTCAACAAGTGATGAGGCTGAAACCAAAATGAAAGCAGCATCAGGTGTTCAAACATCAACAGGTGTCACATTTCTCTGCTTGCAGCAGTTTCCAGCGTCCTCGGCTCTGAGTCGGCTCAGCAGCATCTGATGTTTGTGTTTGAGGAGCTCTCTGACTCTCTTCCTGCTTTGCTCCTCGTCTCTTCTCCTCTTGGTCTCCTCTCCCAGACCAGCTGAGGGGAAGAGAAGCTGTTTGGTGGAAGCTACATGGTGGTGGGCTCGTCCGTCTGATGGTTCAGGCCTAACGTGTGCCCGGACCAGTGTGTGTGGGCCCTGCTGAGCACATGAAGAACACTCCTCATTGGATGTGTGTGGACCCCCCCTCCATCTCACTTCATTACCAGAAGCTTTGACTGCACTCAGATCAGTTTCACAGGACGGACAGCAAGAGTCCTGCTGCACGGGAGCAACGAGAGGAGCTGATGTGTAGCTCGCGGTGTGACCTTTGACCTCCCACGTCACGTGACACCAGACCACGGGTCCCGACAGCAGGAGGTGAAACACGTCCCAGTGAACGTCTCCTTCGTCCTCACACAGGCCGCAGCGTCGCCATCGCGTTACTTTCTCTTTCGTGTACAACCTGCGCGCGGCTCTTCTACCTAGTTTCAAGTGACGTCACGCTCAGCTTAAATTCCCATTGGCTCAGACGGAGGTGGAGGGCAGCGCTCCTCCTCCTCCTCCTCCTCTCGCTCCCCTCATACAGTCCCGGTCCCGGACCTGAACGCACCGCATCCCTGTTCCTCCCGCAGACCGAGAAGCAGCAGAAGTTCCCCGATGACGTGGACTCTGTGTCTCCTGATGATGAGCCTTCACGGCGCGGCGGCAGGTGAGTGACCCCTTTGCTCCACACGGGGGTCTTTCCCAGGATAAAGGACCCAAAGCAATACTTGAGTAGAGTAAAGAAAGCTTCCTGTCAAATGACTCCAGTGAAAGTGAAAGTCCCCTCTTGAATCCTCCTCGAGTCCAAGTCTTAAAGTACCTGGTGTTGACTGTCCTTCAGTCTCAAGTCACGACTGAAGTACCGGAAGTCTTTCTGCGTGGTTACTGAACACAGCTGGTCTCCACACTGCGTTTCATCAGCTGGAGCTTCTTCTGGTGTTTAGTTGCAGCACTTCGTCGTTGACGATATGAACAAGTTATTAAAAAGTTATAAAACGAGAGTAAATCCCGTGCGCGCGACTCATTGCTCGATCCCGACGTGACGGTGAAGGGAGCCGCTGTCTATATATATATTATTTATATATATATATATTTATATATATATTATTATATATATTATATATATATATATTATATATATATTATATAAATAATATATATATTTATATTATATATATACATATATTTGTATATATATTATTTACATACATATAAATATATATCTATTATTTATATATATATATATACATATATTTATATATCTATTATTTATATATATTTATATATATATATAAATAATATATATATTTATATTATATATATACATATATTTGTATATATATTATTTACATACATATAAATATATATATATATATATTATTTATATATATATATAAATATATATTTTTACTTTATATATGTATATATATTTAAATTATATATATAATATATATATATATATAATATATATATATATACATACATATATATATTTATACATACATACATACATATTGGCTGATGAGTAGCTAGAAATAGAAGTAAATAAATATCAAGCTAATTTGAGCTCATTCATAAACAGTCTTCATGACACAGTTTGTCCTCCAGAGGGCAGCAGTTCACTTTTCAACTGAAATGTTCCACTTTCGTTTCTCTCTTAGTCACAAAAAACAACAACAAACGAATCAGCATCAGTGTGTTTGTGTTGTGTGTTCATATAAAAACACACCATCAGCTGATGTGTTTCATACACAGTCGTCAGAGGTATGAACAGAATACATTTATTGATGTGTGTGTTGAGTGCACAGCAGATGTTGTGAGGACGTCTTGGATGTGCTGGAAAACCACTTTGTTCAAGTGGGAAAACGATCACATTATTATTATTAATCCGTCTATATATAATATTTCAGTTATTGTGGATTCTTTACTGTTTTTTATTTGCTTATTCATAAAACTTGTTTCTTTGTACTTTGTGTCTCTTGTTTGCACTTTACTCTCTGCTGCTGGAAATACTGCAGATGTCGTCGCTTCAGGACTAATAATAATAATAATATTAATACTAATAATACTAATATTAACTTTCTGTTCCAGTGACTCACTCTCTGAAGTACTTCTACACTGCGTCCTCTGGAGTCCCAAACTTCCCAGAGTTTGTGTCTGTTGGGCTGGTTGATGAACTTCCAATAAGTCACTATGACAGTAAGACCAGGAGAGCAGAACCCAAACAGGACTGGATGAGGAGAGTCACAGAACAGGATCCTCAGTACTGGAAGAGAGAGACTGAGATCTCTTTGAACATCCAGCATGTCTACAAAGTCAACATTGAAACTCTAAAGCAGCGCTTCAATGAAACTGGAGGTTTGTTTATATTGTCATCATGTATTTTAGTAAACAGACACACACACACACACACAGACACACACAGACACACACACACACACAGACACACACACACACACACAGACACACACACACAGACACACGCACACACACACACAGACACACACAGACACACACACACACAGACACACACACAGACACACACACACACACACAGACACACACACACACAGACACACACAGACACACACACACACAGACACACACACACACACACAGACACACACACACACAGACACACACACACAGACACACACACACAGACACACACAGAC
>NC_046976.1:19950505-19973005 GCF_009769545.1 Cyclopterus lumpus | reverse complement strand
AGAAAGACCAGAAGGTTTCAGGAACCTTCACATCAGCAGCTCAGATGAAGTCTCGTTTTCAGAACTCAAATATTCAGCTGTAGAAACTCAGTGAATTTAAATAAGCAGTTATTACTTAAAAGGCATAATGTGCTCACATGACTGCATTTTGCATATTTGAGGTCTAAATGATGATGTAAATATGCGGCTTTAGTTTTTTTATTTACACATTTATGATGAATAATTCATTTTTTTATATTTTATGTATTGTATTTCTTTTTGTCTCGTCAGGTTCATGGATCAATATTGCTCCGGATCAAGAAGTGATGTCACCACATTCTCCTCCATGAACTGTGAATTTATTGATTATTCATCATTCGCATCGTAGATCGATTGAATCGGGAGTTTGAATCTAGTTGGAGATGATTATTGATTTTGATACTGTTAGGTTGTAGTGGATTTTATATACACTTGCACATGTAGATAAGAGAGGTTATGTTTTAAATTAATACATAAAGAAAGATATGATCATTAATTTGAGGAATATTCTGAGGAATGTATTATGAAGCATAAGAGAGGATCACTGTTTTATTATTCTGTTTGTTAATGACAAATGTAAAGATTCATTGTATGATGCATGGGAATGAATGGATGTTTTATTGTTTAGACAATAGTTAAAGGGATGCCGATTGAAACCTGAGATGTTGCTTTTATTCTGTAGGCAGGATAATAGGGTTTTATTCTGAAGGGGAACTTCCTGTCCTTGACCGGAAGTGTGAGCTTTGACCCCCGCTAGTTTATCGATTTGAGGCATTCTTTGAAGTGGCCAATGGAACTAACCTTCAGGTGTGAACCTTATGTCTTATTCGCTGGTCAGCGTAGCATGCTGTGTCTCTGAAAGGTATTTGCATGAATACCTCCACTAACCAATGGGAGCTTAGCTCAGCGAATGGACTGCGAATAAAACTAATTGTGAGACGTGAATTTGGTCTCTTACGTGGTGACGCCAGACAGAAACTGTTGGCTAAGTCAGGAGACTGTGGAAGCGAAGCCATGTGAGCGCGTCCGGGCCTGGACCATGTATGTATACTGATGACTCTTGTTTGTTATGATTAAATAATGATTATTATATATCTCTGGCTTCGGAGCTTCTTCTTCCAGGCACAAGGTAGCTCGAGATTCTCTGAACTCTTACAATACGAAAGAAAACATTTTTTAAAAACTACGAGCGAAAACATCAACGGTGAAGTTATATTATTGGGAAGGTTTAAAAATGTAATTTAATCTTTTGTGTTCATCTCAAACAAATTTAATACTTCTGCTGTTGGATTTCTGCTGTAATCAATATTGGTGACAGACACACACACACACAGACACACACACATACACATACAGACACACACGCACACACAGACGCACACACACATACAGACACACACACACACACACATAGACACACACACACATACACACACATATACACACACACACACAGACACACACATTCTTTTCCAGTTATGTGAATAGTTTGATTGTATATTTTCTTAATTTTTAGCACCAGGCCAAAGTCAATAATTTATGTCTCTGAATTAATCAACAGTGTGTTGGTGTTGTTGGTGTTGGTGTTGGTGTTGTTGTTGTTGGTGTTGGTGTTGGTGTTGGTGTTGTTGGTGTTGGTGTTGGTGTTGGTGTTGTTGTTGTTGGTGTTGGTGTTGGTGTTGGTGTTGTTTTCATAGCATCTTTAGAATTGTTCTTGAACATATTTCCTTTTAGTATTTTGGGACAAAGTTTCTCTTTTCAATAAATGACCCAATACTCCAAATGTCTGTGTGTCTCTTTGATCCGATCACATGAGTATTGATCTGTGGATCCGATCACATGAGTATTGATCTGTGGATCCGATCACATGAGTATTGATCTGTGGATCCGATCACACGAGTATTGATCTGTGGATCCGATCACACGAGTATTGATCTGTGGATCCGATCACACGAGTATTGATCTGTGGATCCGATCACACGAGTATTGATCTGTGGATCCGATCACACGAGTATTGATCTGTGGATCCGATCACACGAGTATTGATCTGTGGATCCGATCACACGAGTATTGATCTGTGGATCCGATCACACGAGTATTGATCTGTGGATCCTATCACATGAGTATTGATCTGTGTGTCCGATCACACGAGTATTGATCTGTTACATTACATTACATTACATTACATGTCATTTAGCTGACGCTTTTATCCAAAGCGACTTACAATAAGTGCATTAAACCATGAGTCCAAACTCGGAACAACAAGAATCAAGCAAGTACAATTTCTTCAATAACGTTAAACTACAGAATACTATCCGTAAGTGCCATTTAAGTGCTACTAAAGTGCTAAACAACAAAGTGCTATCGGTAAGGGACATTTAAGTGCTACTACGGCTCTACCTTCCCTATTCAAGGTATAGTTGAAAAAGATGTGTTTTTAGTTTGCGACGGAAGGTGTAGAGACTTTCTGCTGTCCTGATGTCAATGGGAAGCTCGTTCCACCAATGAGGAGCCAGCACAGCAAACAGTCGTGATTTAGTGTGTTTAGCTCGAAGTGAAGGAGCTACAAGCCGATTGGCAGAAGCCGAGCGAAGTGAACGGGCTGGGGTGTGAGGTTAGACCATGTCCTGGGTGTGAAGTTAGACCATGTCCTGGATGTGAGGTTAGACCATGTCCTGGGTGTGAGGTTAGACCATGTCCTGGTGTGAGGTTAGACCATGTCGTGGATGTGAGGTTAGACCATGTCCTGGATGTGAGGTTAGACCATGTCCTGGGTGTGAGGTTAGACCATGTCCTGGTGTGAGGTTAGACCATGTCCTGGTGTGAGGTTAGACCATGTCCTGGGTGTGAGGTTAGACCATGTCCTGGGTGTGAGGTTAGACCATGTCCTGGGTGTAAGGTTAGACCATGTCCTGGGTGTGAGGTTAGACCATGTCCTGGGTGGGATGTTAGACCATGTCCTGGGTGTGAGGTTAGACCATGTCCTGGGTGTGAGGTTAGACCATCTCCTGGATGTGAGGTTAGACCATGTCCTGGGTGTGAGGTTAGACCATGTCCTGGATGTAGACCGGACCCGATCTGTTCGCAGCACGGTACGCAAGTACCAATGTTTTGAAGCGGATGCGGGCGGCCACCGGTAACCAGTGAAGGTCGCGGAGGAGCGGAGTAGTGTGGCTAAATTTCGGGAGGTTGAAGACCAGTCGAACAGCTGCATTCTGGATGAGCTGTAGAGGTCGAATGGCATTAGCAGGTAGACCTGAAGGAGGGAGTTACAGTAGTCAAGGCGTGAAATGACCAGAGCCTGGACCAGAACCTGTGCCGCCTTCTGAGTGAGAAGGGGTCGTATTCTCCTGATGTTGTACAGCATGTACCTACAGGAGCGTGTTGTTGCGGTAATGTTGGCAGTCAGGGAGAGTTGACTGACAGGTCACACCGAGGTACCTGGCAGTCGGAGTCGGAGCCAACACTGAGTTGTTGAAGTTAATACTCAGGTCGTGGGTGGGAGAGCCTTTTCCTGGAAGGAAAGAAGTTCAGTCTTGTCCGGGTTAATTTTCAGGTGGTGAGCGGACATCCACTGAGAGATGTCGGTCAGACAGGCAGAGATTCGTGCTGCTACCTGTGTTTCGGATTGGGGAAACGAGATGATCAGTTGGGTGTCGTCAGCATAGCTGTGGTAGGTGAAGCCATGCGAGCGAATGACAGAGCCAAGAGAGTTGGTGTACAGAGAGAAGAGAAGAGGACCAAGGACTGAGCCCTGAGGGACCCCAGTAGTCAGAGGACAAGGCTCAGACACAGATCCTCTCCAGGTTACCCGGTAAGAGCGGTCGGTGAGGTAGGATGAGAAGAGTGAGAGCACGGTGCCTGAGATACCAGGTCCTGGAGGGAGGACATGAGGATCTGGTGGTTCACTGTGTCAAAGGGAGCGGAAAGGTCTAGAAGGATGAGGACAGATGAGAGAGAGGCTGCTCTAGCAGTGTGAAGCTGCTCAGAGACAGCAAGGAGGGCAGTCTCTGTTGAGTGGCCTTGAATCCAGACTGGTGGGGGTCTAGAAGGTTGTTGCTGTGGAGAAAGGAGGAGACTTGGTTAGAGATAGCTCGCTCTAGAGTTTTTGAAAGGAAGGGGAGGAGAGAGACAGGTCTGTAGTTGTTGACTTCAGGTCTGTAGTTGTTGACTTCAGGTCTGTAGTTATTGACTTCAGATGGGTCGAAAGTGGGTTTCTTCAGGAGAGGGTTGACTCCGCCTCCTTCAGAGAGTTAGGGAAACAGCCGGTTGAGAGGGAGGTGTTAATGAGATGGGTGAGAAAGGGAAGAAGGTCCGGAGCAATGGACTGGAGAATGTGAGACGGGATGGGGTCAAGGGGGCAGGTGGTTGGGCGGGCAGAGGTTACTAAGGTAAGAACTTGATTAGGAGACAGGGGGATAAAAGAGGAAAGTGAAGGGGAAGAAGATGAAGTTACTGGAGGTGTAGTTATAGAAGATGGATTAGTAAATGAGGAGCGTATGTCGTCTATCTTTTTTGTAAAGTAGTCAACAAAGTGTCTTGGTAGAAGGGTGGAGTGAGGGGGGGGACCAGTGGGGTCAAGGAGGTTGGGAAAAAATTGAGAAGAGCTTTTTAGGGTTAGATAAAGAGGATTCGATTCTGGATTAGTAGAACAGACTTTTGGCTGCAGAGATGGACGCAGAGAAGGAGGAGAGAAGAGATTGATAGGTGAGCAGGTCGCTGGCGTGTTTGGATTTTCGCCATTTCCTTTCAGATGCTCGCATAGTGGCTCTCTCGGCGCGCACTGGTTCGGACAGCCACGGAGCCGGAGAGGACTTGAGGACCTTTAGAGTCGTAAGAGGACAGAGAGAATCAAGAGAGGACGACAGCGTAAAGAGAAGAGTGTCAGTGGTGTGATCCAAGTCTCAGTGAGAGCCAGGAAGTCCAGCGATTGCTTGATAGCGAAGCCAGAGATGAAGTCCGCCTTGCGGTTAGCTGACTGACAGTTCCAGAGGCCCCCAGTGACGAGGTGCTGGGTCTGTGTAGAGCGGGTGGGATGAATAAGAGAGGAGGGATTTTGATGCATGTGTGAACGATACAATAACATGAGTATTGATCTGTTAATACAATAACATAAGTATTGATCTGTTAATACAATAACATAAGTATTGATCCATTTTCATCTGAACTATCGGATCTTCAGTTTATTGATATAAAGGAAGCTTGTAACTTGCTGGATATGGAGGCATTATAGATATGCATATGAAAAAGAAAATATGTGCACACTACACATACACAAAGATGCACAGGTACATAATCATACAAAATAAAATATATAAATATAAATAAGGGTAAACATGCCAATATCTACACACATATTAATATATATAAGCGCATCGTGTAAACATACATACATACACCATGTATTCAAGCTATTGAAAGTATGGGGTGCCGGGCTCGTTGCAACGGGCCATCCGGTCTCTGTAGGCCTGCAGTAGGAGCCGTGTTCACGTTCCCGGGGCTGTTGGCCTCCACCGGGGCCGTTGGCCTCCACCGGGGCACCGGGGCTGTTGGCCTCCACCGGGGCTGTTGGCCTCCACCGGGGCACCGGGGCTGTTGGCCTCCACCGGGGCTGTTGGCCTCCACCGGGGCTCCACCGGGGCTGTTGGCCTCCACCGGGGCACCGGGGCCGTTGGCCTCCACCGGGGCCGTTGGCCTCCACCGGGGCTCCACCGGGGCCGTTGGCCTCCACCGGGGCTGTTGGCCTCCATTGGGGCTGTTGGCCTCCACCGGGGCACCGGGGCCGTTGGCCTCCACTGGGGCTCCACCGGGGCCGTTGGCCTCCACCGGGGCTCCACCGGGGCTCCACCGGGGCCGTTGGCCTCCATTGGGGCTGTTGGCCTCCACCGGGGCACCGGGGCCGTTGGCCTCCACCGGGGCTGTTGGCCTCCATTGGGGCTGTTGGCCTCCACCGGGGCACCGGGGCCGTTGGCCTCCACCGGGGCTCCACCGGGGCTGTTGGCCTCCACTGGGGCTCCACCGGGGCCGTTGGCCTCCACCGGGGCTCCACCGGGGCTGTTGGCCTCCAACGGGGCTCCACCGGGGCTGTTTTGGCCTCCAACGGGGCTCCACCGGGGCCGGTGGCCTCCAACGGGGCTCCACCGGGGCCGTTGGCCTCCATCGGGGCTCCACCGGGGCCGTTGGCCTCCATCGGGGCTGCCCTTTATCACCGGTACTGTTCGTGGTTTTCACGGACAGGATATCTAGGTGCTCTCTGGTGTTTGCAGATGATGTGGTCCTGTTGGCCTCCTCGGACCGCGTGAAGTGGCCGGGTCGGGACAGAATGACCACCCCCAAGCGACGGAGGTCAAGTATCTCGGGGTCTTGCTCACGAGGGAGGGTGAGAAGGAGCGGGAGATCGACAGGTGGATCGGTGCGCTGCAGCAGTAAGACAGGCGCTGCAGCAGTAAGACAGGCGCTGCAGCAGTAAGACAGGCGCTGTAGCAGTAAGACAGGCGCTGCAGCAGTAAGACAGGCGCTGCAGCAGTAAGACAGGCGCTGTAGCAGTAAGACAGGCGCTGCAGCAGTAAGACAGGCGCTGCAGCAGTAAGACAGGCGCTGCATCAGTAAGACAGGCGCTGCACCGGACCGGCTTGGTGTCTACAGGTCGGTCTACGATCCGACCCTCACCTCTGGAATGAACGGGGCTCAGCCTTAGAGAGGGTAAGGAGCTCGGACATCAGGAGGGAACTTGGAGTTGAGCCGCTACTCCTTCGAGTCAGCTGAGGTGGTTCATCTAGTCAGGATGCCTCCTGGACGCCTCCCATTAGAGGTTTTCCGGGCACGTCCAACTGGTAGGAGGCCCCGGGGAAGACCGAGGACACGCTGGAGGGATTATATCTCCCAGCTGGCCTTGGATCCCCCAGAATGAGCTAGCGAATGTTGCGGGTGAGAGGGAAGTTGTAATGTTTTTTATATATACTTGCACGTGTAAATAAGAAAGTCTATGCTTTAAATTACTACATAAGAAAGATATGACCATTAATAAGGGATATTATGAAGAATGTATTAGGAAAACATGTCATGTCCAGGAAACTGTGATGTTAAGTTAATCAGTTTCGTGTCTTGTGTCCATGTTGTCTTGTGATTTCCTGTTTTACTGTGAAAGTCAACTCTCCTCTTGTTTCAGGCAACTTGTTCCTCCCCCTGTGTGTTTCCCCTCTGGTCTGATTGGCTGCCTCCTGATTGTTTCCACCTGTGCCCTCACCCTGTGTATATATTGTCTGCTTCTCCCTTTGTCCTGGGCCAGTTCGTCTGGTCTTGTGAACCAGGATGTCCATGCCGCTTGTCATTGTCCAGGTCGAGTCATTTTGTTACTTTGTTCATGTTAGTTTTTGCTATTTTCCCAGTTTTGTTTCGTTGCTACTTTGTTCACGTTGATTTTCTCTTTGTTATTCCAGTTTATTAAAACTGTGCTTTTTGTTGCACTTTGCCTCCCGAGTCGTGCGTTTGGGTTCAAGTCCATAACTGCAGTCGTGACAGAACATAGGAGAAAGTCACAGTAGAAGTATCATCACTGTATAAGTATTATTATTGTAACTGTAATGCTGATTGTAACATGTTTTATGGTTATCATAACTACGAGATGACTCGGGTATGAATGAATTGTATCGCTTATTGGAGGCGTAGTCAAAATGGAGGTTTCCTTTGGGAATCATAAAACCAGCCTGAATATTTTTGCAGAGAGCTGCTCATTTAGTCCGTGGCCTCGCCAACACGTGAGCGTGCCCGGCTGGGACAGAATCTATGCTTATGATCCTTGTTCTTTTATTAAATACTTTTATTATATAAATCTCTGGATTCTGGACTTTTTTTTTTTTTTTTTTATCCAAGCACAGGGAGCTCGAGATTTCATTGAACCTAACAAGCCTGGGTCAGCTGACATGGATGGATTGATGGATAATACTCCAATATTATAACCGTTATTAAAGCAGATTCTTAAAAGGTTATATTCCTTCTACTGGATTGTTGTTCACGAGGACCCCTGCTATGTCCATGTTTATTTTCAAAGGTACGCTTTCTATCAATTTCTGTTCTCAACCTTCTGTCTATTTGAAGTTGATCCAGTTTTGAGTACATTCTAGTGTGCTATGATGAAGGGAAGGACTTCGATGCATACTTAGATAGCATCTCTGTTGGTCCTTGGACAAATTGCAGAGGGGCACGGAGAACATTATTAAGTCAGAGGTTCAGTCTCTTCATTTATTGAAAACATCCAGAAAATGCTTTCTTGGACTCTGTTCTCTTTTTTTTGTGAATGCTGGTAAAGTTCTTGCCATATGGCTACTTCATGAATAGTTTTTGAATCGTTTGTGTGTTGGAATATTGTTGTAAATGTTGTGTTTTTTTTACTTAATAGTAGGGATGGGCGGATGAAGCATTGAGGCTTTTCTTCCTATTTGTACCGAAAATGATTCTTTGAAGAAGAACAGCGACATCTGGTGGCAGACTGACATTAAAGCAGTTGTTTAACAGCGCGTCGAAGCACTAACGCCTCAATGTTTCAATCTCACATTTCTGCAGTAAAAGTCAATTAAAGCTGCGTGTTCATTCACAGATTTGATGTTGTGTATATAACCGTTAGCGGTGTTGTTGTTTACATTGCAATGCTTCGCAGCTCTGGTATCGTTTGCCCATCTCTACTTAATAGCTTACTTAAAAGTATTAAGTCACTTAAACATGATCATCGATCAAACTTGATATCAATTGCAATAACTTTATCTGTTTGCTATGCAATTTTTATTTTACTTTTTACAAGACAAAATTAAGTGTCAGAATTGTACATATGCGCAGTACTTAAAGACAGTTAAGGCAGCCTAATTTGTTTAATTCAACACATGTAGGAAACACATCTAGAAAAACATATATATTTATATTATATATATATATATATATTATATTATATATATTTCATATATATATTTATTATGAACAAGATGTCCTTAAGTCAGTTTTGGAATAAATGTTAAATCTTTAACTACAAACTAGAAATGCGCATTTGATTTTTATTTTTATTGAATCATACTGGGATGTTTGCTGAAATTGATTGGACGGCCATACCAACAAAAGAGAATTCCACCAGCCGCCACTGGTTGTAGGTATAGAAAAAAGGATGCTCCAGGTATGACAGGTAGTACATACTTTGAATGGAATATTTTCGATTAAACCAGGTCCTCTAACCTGCGGGGCGAGGCAATATTTTCCAAATTGAGGAAACAAGACCAAAAATATCATTTCAAGTTTTGGTACGGAAAGACCACCTTTTATGTCTTTGTAGTGAGGACAGTTTAACTCGTGGTCGTGTCCCGCCCCATATTGTATTAACCGACTAAATGCTCGTTAAAAACAAAAAAATATGCAGTTTGAAACTGCAAAAAAGAGAATTTAACAAGTCGAAATTAACGGCGAGGCGGATCAAGAAACATGACCGGAAATCTTTAAAACATTTGCTTCCTCTTTTGTAAAACTCCCCAAAACGTTGTCGTTATAAGTAAAACGTCATGTATATGCAAAATAAAATCAAAAGAAAGTGCACGTGACAAAAAAAAAAAACGCATTCGAAGACGAAGAAAATAGACCCAGGAAGTGGAGACGCAACTTAAAATTCTGTATAAAGTCGCTTTGCCATTAAAGTAATATCATAAAAGGGAATAAAAATAAATCAGATTACAAACCAGGAATTTAAATCCAAACTAAAAGTCGGCAGTAATTCGGACTCACGAGGAAAACCTGAAGATTTTAGTGAAGAAGTGTCGAAAAAAAATCAAGAAACTCAACTGCTGATGCCATCGAAAAAAATAACTAAAAAATAAAGAGTTAATTTAACTACGACAGCCCCTCCCCACCAACTGACCACAAACAAATTCTTTATTACATTTTTTATTTAGGTCCCAAAAAACCATCATAATAACATTATATCAATAATATTAATACAGAAATTGAAAAAAAAGAGGAAAAATAAAATAAAATAGCCTTTCTGTCCACAGCCTCAAACTTTGGGGAAGAGATTCGATCCTCCAGAAAAACTGTTTAATGTCTGTTTTTTGGGGCGTTGGGGGGGGTTGAACTGGGCGTGGCTTCAAGCTTGAGCGCGCTGTCCGTCATTCTGCTGTGCACCAATCAGGAATGTCAAGGTGAGGCAGGGGGTTGGTTTTTCGAGGTAAAGCGCAGAGTTTCAGTTACTGCTGTGACATCTGGAGGAGGAAAGAAAACGGAGGACGCTTTTACATCAAATCTTGAAGGAACATTTACACAATAATAATAATAATAATAATAATAAATATATATATATAAATAAAAATTAAATATATCTAAATAAATAAACATTTAAAAAAATAGTAAAAGTTAAAAAAATATATCTAAATAAATAAATATATCTAAATAAATAAATATATAAAAATAAATAAACAATAAAAAAATATATCTAAATATATAAAAAAATATATCTAAATATATAAAAAAAATATATCTAAATTAATAAATTATATATATATAAAAATATATGTATATCTAAATAAATAAAAATTTAAATATATATAAATAAATATGAATAAAATTAAATATACCTATATATATATATATATATAAATATATATGAATAAATATATCTAAAAATAAAATTATATATATATCAATAAATATAAATATAAAATAGGTCTGCTCCGTACCTGTTGCGTCTGTGTCTGGGTCTCGGGCCCTCGGCTCGCCAGCCGACTCAAGATGTTCCTCTCGGACATCTGGAGCCGCACGGCAACCGGCGGTATCCGTGCGATGGTTGCCGGGAGGCGGGTGACGTCCGCCTTCATGTCACTCAGCAACTCTTCCAGCTGCTTTAGCACTGAGAGAGAAAGAGAATAAATATAAATATTAATAAAGAGATATCACAACAAGATGTATGGTTCATTTTATTAAAATTGTAATACGGTTAAATTTCCATCCGTTGATTTATATTTTTATTGTTCTGCTCTAGTTAAGAAGATAAGTTTGTACTAACTTTGACTATTTCTTCAACAGAACAATTATTTATTTATTTTTAACTAGAACATTATAAATAAACAAGAGTTGACCGTGTAAATCATTTTACAAATTAAAACATTATTGTCAGGAGAGTCTCGAAAAGATCGGGTGCTGAAAATAATAAAGAGGAGAGAAACTTATTTTGGGCCAAATTTAAACCGCCTACCAACAACGAATATCTGATACCAGTCAAAGAGTCTGAACTGCAGGTTGTGATTTTTAAGAAGACGTGTTTGTTAAATCAAGTCGACGCATTTGGGTAAATGTTTTTAAAATGACATGTAAAGACTTCTATACAACCAGAGGAGTCGCCCCCTGGTGGTCAGGAGAGAGAATGCAGCTTTAACACATGAAGCATAGACTTCTATACAACCAGAGGAGTCGTCCCCTGGTGGTCAGGAGAGAGAATGCAGTTTTAACACATGAAGCACAGACTTCTATACAACCAGAGGAGTCGCCCCCTGGTGGTCAGGAGAGAGAATGCAGTTTTAACACATGAAGCACAGACTTCTATACAACCAGAGGAGTCGCCCCCTGGTGGTCAGGAGAGAGAATGCAGCTTTAACACATGAAGCATAGACTTCTATACAACCAGAGGAGTCGTCCCCTGGTGGTCAGGAGAGAGAATGCAGTTTTAACACATGAAGCACAGACTTCTATACAACCAGAGGAGTCGCCCCCTGGTGGTCAGGAGAGATAATGCAGCTTTAACACATGAAGCATAGACTTCTATACAACCAGAGGAGTCGCCCCCTGGTGGTCAGGAGAGATAATGCAGCTTTAACACATGAAGCATAGACTTCTATACAACCAGAGGAGTCGCCCCCTGGTGGTCAGGAGAGAGAATGCAGCTTCAACACATGAAGCATAGACTTCTATACAACCAGAGGAGTCGCCCCCTGGTGGTCAGGAGAGATAATGCAGCTTTAACACATGAAGCATAGACTTCTATACAACCAGAGGAGTCGCCCCTGGTGGTCAGGAGAGATAATGCAGCTTTAACACATGAAGCATAGACTTCTATACAACCAGAGGAGTCGCCCCCTGGTGGTCAGTAGAGAGAATGCAGCTTTAACACATGAAGCATAGACTTCTATACAACCAGAGGAGTCGCCCCTGGTGGTCAGGAGAGATAATGCAGCTTTAACACATGAAGCATAGACTTCTATACAACCAGAGGAGTCGCCCCCTGGTGGTCAGTAGAGAGAATGCAGCTTCAACACATGAAGCATAGACTTCTATACAACCAGAGGAGTCGCCCCCTGGTGGTCAGTAGAGAGAATGCAGCTTTAACACATGAAGCAGAGACTTCTATACAACCAGAGGAGTCGCCCCCTGGTGGTCAGGAGAGAGAATGCAGCTTTAACACATGAAGCAGAGACTTCTATACAACCGGAGGTCGTCGCCTCACCTTTGTGCAGGACGGCGTTGGCCGGTTTGTTCCCGGACATGGACTCCTTGCTGAGGTGCTGGTGGGACTCGGCCAGACACTCCACCTCGCTGAAGCGCGTGTTGAGGGCCATGGAGGGGTGGGAGGGATCCTCGGACATGTTGAGGTAGGCGGCGCGACGCAGCTGCTCCTCGATCACCAGCGCCTGCTCCAACAGCTGCAGGAGGAACATAGACAGGCACGAAAGGGTCAGTCGGGGTTGAGAATATACACATTAATATATAAAACACAAAGTTACATTTACTAAATTAAAACATGGCTACGGCTAAACGTTTTGGGTTTTCGACCAATGTTCACAGCAACGTAGAGGAAGCAAAGCGGTTTGAAAATGTCAGATGAATAAACGTTCCGGTAGAAGTCTGAAGGGAAGAGGAACACGCACACAGTGCTGGTGTTTAAAACATCTTTATAGAAACTTAAAGATATAATAATTAATAATTTGCGGCGACAAGCCTAACAAATACAACAACAAAAAAAGGGACAATTTGGATTCACTAAAGTCACAAAAACACGAGCAAACCAACAGATTTACTCGTTTTTAATGAATTAAAAACGAGAAGACGACAAAAGGAGGTGAAAATACTCGGACTGAACGTTTCCCGTGTCTTCCTACCTTGAACCTCCGGGCGAGGAACTTGTTCTTGATTTCCAGGAAGTTTCCTCGGTTCATCTCTCCCTTGAAAGGCTCGTTGAGGATGGCGAACTTCACGTCGTTCTGGATGTCCTGCCAGCGAGCGTAACCGTGTCTGGGAGGAGCGGTGGTCAAGGGCAACAACAACAACAACAACTCCTCCTCCACATCTCACACACAGAGGTCTGAGAGCCAATCACAGGTGGGGAAAGGATACTGTATGATGCCGGCCAGCAGCCAGTAGTCGTGCCGGCGGTGCCAGATCTCGTTGGTCTTCTTGGTGACGGTGGCGGCGCGCTCCTCGTTCTGCCACAAAGAGTGAAGCTCTGAAAAGAGGAAAGATGTCGGTGAGGAAACGAGCGCAGCCGTGTGTGTGTGTGTGTGTGTGTGTGCGTGTGTGTGTGTGTGTGTACCTGTGAACCCTCCGTCAGCGATGTTGAACATGAATCGGGACTTGGCCGCCTTCTTCTTCTCCTCGCTGGCGGCTGCGGCTGCGACAGCGGCAGCTCCGACGGCAGCTCCCACGATGCCGACTGCGGTCGTCGTGGCGACGGCGGCGGAGGTAGCCGACGCTCCGCTCTCCTTGCCGCCGTCTCCGTTCTGAAGTTTGGTCGCCTCCTCCGGCTTCGGGGGCTCCTTCTCCTCCTTCGGCTCTATTGCGGGAGGACGAGAGGAGGTTCACGATCACGGAGAAACGGACGGATTTTATTCCACAAAAAAAAAGGTTTTATATATAAATAAAAAGTTAATATATATATTTAAAAAAAGGAGGTATGAATAAAAGTTTATATATATATAAAAAAAAGGAGGTATAAATAAAAGTTTTTATATAAAAAAGAGGTATAAATAAGTTTATACATAAAAAAGAGGTATAAATAAGTTTTTATATATAAAGATGTATAAATAAAAGTTTTAATATATAAATCGAGCAATAATAAAAAAATGTATATATAAAAAGAGGTATATAAAAAGAGGTGTAAATAAAAGTTTTTATATAAAAAGGAGGTATAAATAAAAGTTATATATAAAAATGAGGTATAAAAGAAGTTTCGCTATCGGAGAAGGAAACGGGCGTTTGGTACCTTTCTTTTCATCTGCAGGAGGCGTGGCGTCCATCTTTTCCTCTTTCTTTTCTTCTCCTGCAAAAACAGAGAAAAACACTTTTTTTTTTAAAAAGAAGAGGGGAGAAAATAAAGAGGGCATCTTTTTAAAAAGATCCCAAACAAACAAACAAACTGCGACACAAAGTTTCTCCCGGAGACCGGATCTGAAACGTCCGGATCCGTTACGGCTGAACAGATTTTATGGGTTTGGAAGGTTTTTTTGTTGGCGCTCCCCATAAAACAAACAGCAACAAGGTGGATAGATAATTATTTTAAGATGATGGAAGAGAAGAAGACACCTCAGTTTTGATTGGTGGCCATGTTTAAAAAATGAGTGATGATTTAGAGAGATTATTATTATTATACATCAGTCGAAGCATCGTCTCGGTCTCATCGTGTTGTACATTTATGGATACATTTTTACGGGACACTTAAATGTTATCCATAACAAAAAAAAGTTTTTTAAGACACGTTGTGAGTGAAAATAAAACCTCAAAACAAATCCCGTTTACAAGCGTTTAAAAAAAAAAAGAGGAGGAAGAGTTTTACCTTTGACCTCGGGGTCCTCAGATTTGACCTCTGACCCCTCCGTCTTGGCCTCTGACGGCGACTTTGTCTCCTCTCCTGCCTCCGAACTCTTCATCTCGCTCTCTGCCTCCTTCTCTCCCTCCTTCTCCTTCTCCCCGTTGCTCGGTCTGTCCGTCTCCATCGGCTCCTCCCCGTTCTTTTTGCTCTCCGGCTCCGCCGGCGGACTCTTCTCGTCTTCCTCGTCGTCGTCGTCGTCGTCGTCTGGGATGGCGATCACCTGGAAGGCGACGCGGAGGGGGAACATTTTTTTTATAAAAACGCTCAGAATATGCATTTGTTTTTTTGGGGTAAAAATCGTACTTTTATCCACGTCACTCGAACGCATCGTTCCTACCTCGTCGCTGGCGTTCGCCGGCTCTTTGCTGTTGCTCTTCTCCGCCTCGCCCTCTTTCTTCACCTCCGCTGGACTCTTCTCCGCCTCCTTCGCCGCTTCCTCGCTCTTTGAGGAGGAGTCGTCGCCTACAGGAGACAAAAACGCTCGTTATTGTTATTATCGTGTCGTTTTCAAAAAGGGAGAGCGGATGTGTGTGTGTGTGTGTGTGTGTGTGTGTGTCCGTTACCTGGAGCAGGTGTGTTGGGCTGCGTGTCGGCGGGGGTTCCGGTGGACGGGGTTTTCCCCGGCGAGTCGAGCTGCGCAGCCGCAGCCGCCGCAGCCGCCTTCTTGCTCTCCTCCAGCTCGGCCATCCAGGGCATCGACCACTGGCCGTTCACGTGCTCGAACTCCTGCACCTGCGACGCGGGGGGAAGCAAACCGGCGGCGTCAAAAAAAAAAAAAGAAACTCAAAAACCCGTTTTGGAGTTTAAACTCCTCAACGCTCTGGTTTCTATATCGCCAACATAAAAAAGGAGGAACCTGTCGAGTGGATTGCAGGACTCCGATTGGACGAGACATCGGCAACGCTGAAGGACGCGTTGCTTACACGTCGGCCATATTGTTCGTTGCGAAATCGTTTAAATTCCTTCCCGACGCAAAATATTTAATAAGAAGACGTCACGTTTCCATTTAGTCGAGTCACACGATTGAGTTTTCCCGTCATTTCATTCAAACTAGTTAAATGTTCTTATGTCTAAGCTAAAAGTAAAAGTGGAGACAAAGTTTCCTCGTCGTTACCTTTTTGCGAATGAGCGACATGACGCCGATGCGCGTGAGGACGTGTTGCCGCGACAACCCTTCTCTGGGGACGCCGTCGGCGAAGGTCTCGGCCCCGTCGGCTCCGGGTTCACAGAGGTGACGCATGAAGAGAGAGACGTACGCCCTGAGAGATCGAATATAAATAGAGTTAGTTATTTATTTACTCTCACTCTCTCACACACACACACACACACACACACACACACACACACTAACCAGTAACATTCTTACGGATTTCTGTGGGCGACATACAAATTTAACAATATTTTACATATTTTATTTCGGCATATATAAGTTTTAACATACAAAAAAAAAGGTAATAATTAATACTACAAAAACTGTCAAATAAGCAAAACAAGAAAAGAAAAGATTTTTTTTAAAAAGAAAGAAGTATTGAAATGAATAGGCAATAAATACAAAACTCTTCTCACTTGAACTCCTTCTCAGATTTCCCCCGCAGGTCTCGGACCAGCCACTGGGTGGTGAAGGCATCCTGGGGAGGCATCCCATAACGCATCACTGCGTTCAGGAAGGCCTTCCTCTGCCGAGAGTTGAAGCCCAACACCTGGGGAACCGGCAGAACACAGGGCCTCTTTACAGCAACCTTTTTAAGCCCAACATCCCTGACCTCTGACCTCTGCCTTGGCGACAGTCTGAGCCCTGATGACTATTATAAGTGGTTCTCAAACTTTCTCTGTCACGCCCACTTCGGAGGAAGAAAAATGTTCACGCCCCCCCAAAAAATACTTTTATTAATCACTACGTGTGACTCTTTCATATAATAGAATAAATAAAATTGCAATCACTTTTCAAGGAAACCAGATTGCTCCATTAGATTGTTAAAACAGTGCAAAAAATAACTAATATTTGGCAAAGATTAACTTATTGTGGCTGTTTCACACTAAATATCCTTTCAAGATAACAAATAAAGTGCAACCTGTGAAAAACTAAACAAAACAAGTTCAAATATTTGGAAATAAAGAGTTTTACACTGAATCTAAAAAGATTGTGCAACCTGTGCAAAATTAGTACAGATATCTGTGAGCCATCATGTTTAATCAGCATTTGTGGCAATGAGCTGCTTTCCACTAAAACGGGGTTGGAGGCTTGATACGGCCACTCTCAATTCATGCTCAATGTTGAGCTTTTGTTTTGAAGGGCAACAGCAGAACAGCACCACGGCGGAGCTGAGAACACATTTACAGGCGTTCATGAATCTGGCCATCGGAGATCTTTTTTCTGACGTTTGAAGTCCGTAAGAAAACATTTCAGAAGACACTTCGAGAATGGAGGAACAATGCGTTCCTGAATTTATTTGTATTTTATTTTGGAGAGCGGCCGGGAACGTCTCCGAGATCGACCTGGTTGGAGAACACGATGCACAGGTACCCGGGCAGGGGAACCCACGCCGAAAGGGGCCTCACCTCGATGTTGCCTCCCACCCTGGCCAGCAGGGGGGGCAGCGGCTTGTCCTTGTCGTTCCTCAGGCCCTTCCTGCTCGGCCTGCGAGAGTTGGCTGCAGAAATAATAAATAAATAAAACGGACGTGGCGATTACGTCAAGACGCTCTGCAGGAGCATCATTTTTTTAAGCACACGAGCGCGTCACAACAACTGGTTTGTTGCATTAGTTTTTATGGTTTAAGACACGTTTTCTAAATCGAGCGTAACGGCTCTCACCTTCTGTCCGCTCGTCAAAGTCCTCGTCTCCCTCCTCGGACGCCACCGAGTAATCCGATTGGCCGTCGGACTGGTCATCCTGCCAATCGGCTTCGAGGTAAAAAAAAAAAGGACAAACAAGGGAGGGAGAGTTTGTTTAAAGCACGGGGCCAATAAGACGTCGGCTAGATTTATTTTTGTTTCATCACAAATTCAACATTCACACCAACTTTTTTTTAACTTTATTTGAACCTTAAATACAAACGAGGTCAGAACGAGCGCGACCTCGACGTTAGCAGATTACGGGTAAAAAGAAAAGAGGCCAAACTTCAGTTATAAATCCTGTTATTCTGTTAAAAAAACAAGTCTCTGCCGTTGCGTCATGAGTTGTGTTTTTCCACAGTTGTCTGTGTGGGCGTCGCCGGCATTTTCCTCCTCATGCTAAATGGGCTGAGGGTCATGGCAGTTGGGTGCCGTGCATTATGGGTAATGCAGTCTCACGACTGAAGGAGGCGAGTCGGACAACCGGCGTGACGACTTTTAGGGTTAAAATTCATTTATTTATTTTACCTACAAATAAATATTAATAATAATGTAATAAAATTACAATTTCATTCATATATAAATACAAATTAAAAAAATATTATTATTTATTTTATCTACAAATAAATATTTTTTTTCAATTAAATTACTAATAAAATAAAAAAATCTTTGAAAACATTAACATTAAAAAGTAAATATAATAAAATATTTAAATAAATATTTTTTTAAATAATAATAATAATAAAACAGACAATACAGACTTCATTCAACACGTTCTGAAAGCTAAAAGTAGTAAAAAAAAAGAGCAAAGATTACCTCCATTCTTACCTCTGTCTTCTTGAGACCCGTCGTTGTAATTGACCTGCTTGCGGATGCGCTTGCCTTTGCCCAGGTTGCGGGCCAGATCCTCCTGCTGCTGCTCGTAATGGTGACGCAGCAGCTTCTCCCAGTAGTCTGGGTCCACGCTCTCCTCCTGCTTGATGACCTCCCGTTGCACCTCCTCCTCCTGAGCGAAGAAGACGGGAGAAACGGTTGAAGAGGGTACAAAGAAAAACCTGGAGACATTAAGCAGCATCCGATTTTAAGCCCTCGTCCTCTCGGTCCACATGCGCTCACCTCCTCCTCCTCGTCTTTGACCACGTACTGAGCCACCTTGAAGGAGCTCAGGTACTCGTTCATGCTCTGCAGCTCCGTGTCGTCGGTGGCGTCCTGGTTCCTGTCCAGCAGACGGTCGATGGCCTTCTCGTCGTAGTGGATGACGCTGCTGTCCTCCTCCTTGTGCTTCATCGTCATCATCTCACCTGAGCGGCCGCGGGAAAACAACAACAACACGTCAGTTTAAAAACATCTTCTCAACGAATCTGCCCCTCTTCCTCCTTCCTCCTCCTCCTCCTCCTCGTGTTCAACTCTCACCTAGACCCCCGTCGAACTCGTCCTTGAAGAGCCGCTCCGTTCCGAACTTGAGGATGTCGTCCAGTTCCTGTTTGGACATGGAGCCCGTCTTGGATCCGAGACCAGGTCGGACCACCAGGTGAGTCAGCATCATCTTCTTCTTGGCAACCTGGACAACGGAAAGAGCGTTTTTATTGTTTGTTAATGTGTCCGGCACCTGCGAGTCTCGCTTTTTCACCAGCTATAAAAAAAAACAAAAACAGCTTTTTTGCGCTTAGAACAATTTTTTTTTTTAAAAGTGTGAAATAATCGTTTCAGATCCAAGCATCCGGTTGTCAACGTTGCGTTGGGCTCGGTCTCGTTTACCTGAGTGATCCTCTCCTCCACAGACGCCTTGGTGACGAAGCGGTAGATCATCACCTTCTTGTTCTGACCGATACGATGAGCTCTGCTGAAGGCCTGAAAACACGAGAAGGGGAGTTGGGAACCGCCAAAATAAGACGAAAAAAAAGCTAAACTAGAACGGGCACTCGGTAGAGCGCATACCTTCGCCGCAGCCACTTTTTGGTACTTGGCATGAGAGTGTGGGGAACAGTAAATTGATGTAACTTGATACCAGATATTGTGGTAAACATCACAAAAGAATTTTGTATGAACATCAGCCTTGATTTATTATTTTGGCCTTTGTATGTTGCATGAGAGGGTGGGGAACAGAACAGTGAACATGTTGGTGCTGTTTTCATGCAAATCGGATAAGAATTGACTGTGTTATGACAAACCCCGCACATTTTGCAAGGTCGTGACCCCCCCTGACCTTCGACCCTCAACCGCTAAGAAGGGTTATGACGTCATTGTATCATGTCGTATATCACAAGATCGGGCATTGAATTCTGAACATTTTGGCATTAGTTGCATGCCAATTGGATAAAAATTTACCGCGTTATGATAAAAATACGATTTTGACCTTTTCATGACCTTGACCTTTGACCCGATCGCTCCCATACTTTTTGAGTTATGCGAATAACAAACAGACATATTTACAAATAAATACACAGCGATCAAAACATAACCATAGTAAGTAAGACTTAACCTTTATTTTTCTTTCATACATTTTCACACATAAAATCAAGCCACCAACATCTTCTCTCTCTCTCCCTCTCTCCCCTTGTTCTTGTTAATCTCTCTCGCCCTCCCCCGGTCAGAGGTGATGTGATTTCCTGCAGCTCTGACTCATGTCATCAGGATTATTTAGGTCCACACACACACACACACACACACACACACACGCACACACATTTGGACACAATTGCAGTTGTTGACACTTTATTAAAAAATATTACAAAAATTATATATATATTAAAAAATATATATATTAAATATATATATATATATTTAGTTGTTGCTTTAAAAAAAAAAAAAACATATTTAAAGGATTATTATTTAAGTATTTATTTTTCATTTCATAGATTTAAAAAAAAAAAAATGTAAAGGATTAT
Organism: Cyclopterus lumpus; assembly: GCF_009769545.1. NCBI lineage: Eukaryota > Metazoa > Chordata > Actinopteri > Perciformes > Cyclopteridae > Cyclopterus > Cyclopterus lumpus. Next base: position 19,952,440 of record NC_046976.1, on the reverse strand, counting down.
TTCAGCAGCTCAGTTTATTAATCGATTTTGTGTTTTTCTTCCAGATGATGATCATTATGGCAATCGTAGGTCTTATATGTTTTGGAGTCATTTTTCGTAAGTACACACACACACACACACACACACACACACACACACACACAGTTTTGCAGTGTTTTTTATATAAATTCTCCGATCGAAATGTTATTTTTGCATTCAACAGATGTTTAAATCTAATATTAATTTTAAAGATTTAAAAAATAACCACAATTGACAAAAAAAAACTCAAATCAAAGCTCTGAAGCTTTCGACCACGCGGTCTTCATCAGAAGATGCTGCCTCTGAAACGTCTCCGCTCTTCCTCCTCAGTGTATTTCTTCTACTGAGCTGGTCTCCAGGGATCGGACACGCGAGTCCCAGGACCAGACTGCCCCGACGCCGGCCGAACCCCCACCCCCTTCACCCCCTCCAAAAAAGAAGAAAAGAATCCAGCCTCTCCTCCTCCTCTTCCTCGGAAACCTCTCGGTTCCTCTCCAGTCAGGAATCCTGAGTGGATGTAATGTTGTAATTTATTTTTACTTAATAATTAGAAGTTAATTCAATAAAAGTAAAAAAAATGTTGGGGGTTCTTGATTCATAAACTTCACATTTCTTGGCGACCAGGTGTCTAAACATGTTTTGCATGAAACAGAAAAGCGTCTTCTATGTGTTCAATCCGGCCCCTTAAAAAATGGGATTTGATTATAAAGAAGATTGGGCTGCAAAAAAAAAGAAAGAAGAGAAAAAGACCCTTCCAGGTGGATTTAAAGGGACAGTACCTGATTTTATTCACCTCCAGACCATCTCCTGCTAAAAAGATGCGACCGGTATTTGCCAAAAAGACACGATCAGACATAAAAAGTATAAAAGTTAATATATAAAACATTTCTGAAGATTTTTATTGTTCCTAAACGGACCTAAAAACTTATTTTAGGTCAGAAACCTCTCAGAAATATCCATCTTCATTCCTCTCTGTCCTGCCTGTGATGTGCTCGTTCAGTGTATGTTGAGGGACGCCGCCCCCTCGCTGTCGGCGGCGGTACTGCGACGGGAACACTTTTAGATTTCACTGTAAATAAACGGTCCTGTTGTCATGGCGTCGTCGTGTTTGAATGTTTCTGTACATAATTTAAGGCATTTTCACGGCGGCTAACCCGTCGTCATGGTTACCGTCCAACACTGGTCTATTGTTCAAGGGAAAGGGCGAGTTAGTGCTTCATGGTGGGAGAGAGAGAGAGAGGAAGTCTGAAGCGGCCATCTTCTTTGTTGTGTCACGTGACTCACCAGCAGGAAGTTAGAATGGACTCAGGTATTGATCGGTAGTTATGAACTCAGGTATTGATCAGCAGGTATGAACTCAGGTATTGATCAGCAGGTATGAACTCAGGTATTGATCAGTAGGTATGAACTCAGGTATTTATCAGTAGGTATGAACTCAGGTATTTATCAGTAGGTATGAACTCAGGTATTGATCAGTAGTTATGAACTCAGGTATTGATCAGTAGGTATGAACTCAGGTATTGATCGGTAGTTATGAACTCAGGTATTTATCAGTAGGTATGAACTCAGGTATTGATCGGTAGTTATGAACTCAGGTATTGATCAGTAGGTATGAACTCAGGTATTTATCAGTAGGTATGAACTCAGGTATTGATCAGTAGGTATGAACTCAGGTATTGATCAGTAGGTATGAACTCAGGTATTGATCGGTAGTTATGAACTCAGGTATTTATCAGTAGGTATGAACTCAGGTATTGATCAGTAGGTATGAACTCAGGTATTGATCGGTAGGTATGAACTCAGGTATTGATCGGTAGGTATGAACTCAGGTATTTATCAGTAGGTATGAACTCAGGTATTGATCAGTAGGTATGAACTCAGGTATTGATCAGTAGGTATGAACTCAGGTATTGATCA
>NC_046976.1:19813080-19827406 GCF_009769545.1 Cyclopterus lumpus | reverse complement strand
AAGAAATTATATATAGAGGTATATAAAAAAAAGGTATATAAAAGAGGTATAAATAAAAGTTTTTATATATAAGAGGTATAAATAAGTTTTTATATATAAAGAGGTATAAATAAAAGTTTATATATATATATAAAGAGGTATAAATAAAAGTTGTAATATATAAATAGAGCAATAATAAAAAAATGTATATATAAAAAGAGGTATATAAAAAAAAGGTATATAAAAAGAGGTATAAATAAAAGTTTTTATATATAAAAGAGGTATAAAAAAGTGTATGTATAAAAAAGAGGTATAAATAAGTTTTTATATATAAAGATGTATAAATAAAAGCTTTATATATAAAAAAGAGGTATAAATAAAAGTTTTAATATATAAAAAGAGGTATAATAAAAAAAATTATATATAAAAAGAGGTATAATAAAAGAAATTATATATAAAGATGTATATAAAATAAAAAAAAGTATATAAAAAGAGGTATAAATAAAAGTTTTTATATAAAAAGGAGGTATAAATAAAAGTTATATATAAAAATGAGGTATAAAAGAAGTTTCGCTATCGGAGAAGGAAACGGGCGTTTGGTACCTTTCTTTTCATCTGCAGGAGGCGTGGCGTCCATCTTTTCCTCTTTCTTTTCTTTTCCTGCAAAAACAGAGAAAAACACTTTTTTTTTTAAAAAGAAGAGGGGAGAAAATAAAGAGGGCATCTTTTTAAAAAGATCCCAAACAAACAAACAAACTGCGACACAAAGTTTCTCCCGGAGACCGGATCTGAAACGTCCGGATCCGTTACGGCTGAACAGATTTTATGGGTTTGGAAGGTTTTTTTGTTGGCGCTCCCCATAAAACAAACAGCAACAAGGTGGATAGATAATTATTTTAAGATGATGGAAGAGAAGAAGACACCTCAGTTTTGATTGGTGGCCATGTTTAAAAAATGAGTGATGATTTAGAGAGATTATTATTATTATACATCAGTCGAAGCATCGTCTCGGTCTCATCGTGTTGTACATTTATGGATACATTTTTACGGGACACTTAAATGTTATCCATAACAAAAAAAAGTGTTTTAAGACACGTTGTGAGTGAAAATAAAACCTCAAAACAAATCCCGTTTACAAGCGTTTAAAAAAAAAAAAGAGGAGGAAGAGTTTTACCTTTGACCTCGGGGTCCTCAGATTTGACCTCTGACCCCTCCGTCTTGGCCTCTGACGGCGACTTTGTCTCCTCTCCTGCCTCCGAACTCTTCATCTCGCTCTCTGCCTCCTTCTCTCCCTCCTTCTCCTTCTCCCCGTTGCTCGGTCTGTCCGTCTCCATCGGCTCCTCCCCGTTCTTTTTGCTCTCCGGCTCCGCCGGCGGACTCTTCTCGTCTTCCTCGTCGTCGTCGTCGTCGTCGTCTGGGATGGCGATCACCTGGAAGGCGACGCGGAGGGGGAACATTTTTTTTATAAAAACGCTCAGAATATGCATTTGTTTTTTTTGGGGTAAAAATCGTACTTTTATCCACGTCACTCGAACGCATCGTTCCTACCTCGTCGCTGGCGTTCGCCGGCTCTTTGCTGTTGCTCTTCTCCGCCTCGCCCTCTTTCTTCACCTCCGCTGGACTCTTCTCCGCCTCCTTCGCCGCTTCCTCGCTCTTTGAGGAGGAGTCGTCGCCTACAGGAGACAAAAACGCTCGTTATTGTTATTATCGTGTCGTTTTCAAAAAGGGAGAGCGGATGTGTGTGTGTGTGTGTGTGTGTGTGTGTGTGTGTGTGTGTGTGTGTGTCCGTTACCTGGAGCAGGTGTGTTGGGCTGCGTGTCGGCGGGGGTTCCGGTGGACGGGGTTTTCCCCGGCGAGTCGAGCTGCGCAGCCGCAGCCGCCGCAGCCGCCTTCTTGCTCTCCTCCAGCTCGGCCATCCAGGGCATCGACCACTGGCCGTTCACGTGCTCGAACTCCTGCACCTGCGACGCGGGGGGAAGCAAACCGGCGGCGTCAAAAAAAAAAAAAAGAAACTCAAAAACCCGTTTTGGAGTTTAAACTCCTCAACGCTCTGGTTTCTATATCGCCAACATAAAAAAGGAGGAACTTGTCGAGTGGATTGCAGGACTCCGATTGGACGAGACATCGGCAACGCTGAAGGACGCGTTGCTTACACGTCGGCCATATTGTTCGTTGCGAAATCGTTTAAATTCCTTCCCGACGCAAAATATTTAATAAGAAGACGTCACGTTTCCATTTAGTCGAGTCACACGATTGAGTTTTCCCGTCATTTCATTCAAACTAGTTAAATGTTCTTATGTCTAAGCTAAAAGTAAAAGTGGAGACAAAGTTTCCTCGTCGTTACCTTTTTGCGAATGAGCGACATGACGCCGATGCGCGTGAGGACGTGTTGCCGCGACAACCCTTCTCTGGGGACGCCGTCGGCGAAGGTCTCGGCCCCGTCGGCTCCGGGTTCACAGAGGTGACGCATGAAGAGAGAGACGTACGCCCTGAGAGATCGAATATAAATAGAGTTAGTTATTTATTTACACTCACGCACACACACACACACACACACACACACACACACACACACACACACTAACCAGTAACATTCTTACGGATTTCTGTGGGCGACATACAAATTTAACAATATTTTACATATTTTATTTCGGCATATATAAGTTTTAACATACAAAAAAAAAAGGTAATAATTAATACTACAAAAAACTGTCAAATAAGCAAAACAAGAAAAGAAAAGATTTTTTTTAAAAAGAAAGAAGTATTGAAATGAATAGGCAATAAATACAAAACTCTTCTCACTTGAACTCCTTCTCAGATTTCCCCCGCAGGTCTCGGACCAGCCACTGGGTGGTGAAGGCATCCTGGGGAGGCATCCCATAACGCATCACTGCGTTCAGGAAGGCCTTCCTCTGCCGAGAGTTGAAGCCCAACACCTGGGGAACCGGCAGAACACAGGGCCTCTTTACAGCAACCTTTTTAAGCCCAACATCCCTGACCTCTGACCTCTGCCTTGGCGACAGTCTGAGCCCTGATGACTATTATAAGTGGTTCTCAAACTTTTTCTGTCACGCCCACTTCGGAGGAAGAAAAATGTTCACGCCCCCCCAAAAAATACTTTTATTAATCACTACGTGTGACTCTTTCATATAATAGAATAAATAAAATTGCAATCACTTTTCAAGGAAACCAGATTGCTCCATTAGATTGTTAAAACAATGCAAACTGTGCAAAAAATAACTAATATTTGGCAAAGATTAACTTATTGTGGCTGTTTCACACTAAATATCCTTTCAAGATAACAAATAAAGTGCAACCTGTGAAAAACTAAACAAAACAAGTTCAAATATTTGGAAATAAAGAGTTTTACACTGAATCTAAAAAGATTGTGCAACCTGTGCAAAATTAGTACAGATATCTGTGAGCCATCATGTTTAATCAGCATTTGTGGCAATGAGCTGCTTTCCACTAAAACGGGGTTGGAGGCTTGATACGGCCACTCTCAATTCATGCTCAATCTCTTGAGCTTTTGTTTTGAAGGGCAACAGCAGAACAGCACCACGGCGGAGCTGAGAACACATTTACAGGCGTTCATGAATCTGGCCATCGGAGATCTTTTTTCTGACGTTTGAAGTCCGTAAGAAAACATTTCAGAAGACACTTCGAGAATGGAGGAACAATGCGTTCCTGAATTTATTTGTATTTTATTTTGGAGAGCGGCCGGGAACGTCTCCGAGATCGACCTGGTTGGAGAACACGATGCACAGGTACCCGGGCAGGGGAACCCACGCCGAAAGGGGCCTCACCTCGATGTTGCCTCCCACCCTGGCCAGCAGGGGGGGCAGCGGCTTGTCCTTGTCGTTCCTCAGGCCCTTCCTGCTCGGCCTGCGAGAGTTGGCTGCAGAAATAATAAATAAATAAAACGGACGTGGCGATTACGTCAAGACGCTCTGCAGGAGCATCATTTTTTTAAGCACACGAGCGCGTCACAACAACTGGTTTGTTGCATTAGTTTTTATGGTTTAAGACACGTTTTCTAAATCGAGCGTAACGGCTCTCACCTTCTGTCCGCTCGTCAAAGTCCTCGTCTCCCTCCTCGGACGCCACCGAGTAATCCGATTGGCCGTCGGACTGGTCATCCTGCCAATCGGCTTCGAGGTAAAAAAAAAAAGGACAAACAAGGGAGGGAGAGTTTGTTTAAAGCACGGGGCCAATAAGACGTCGGCTAGATTTATTTTTGTTTCATCACAAATTCAACATTCACACCAACTTTTTTTTAACTTTATTTGAACCTTGAAATACAAACGAGGTCAGAACGAGCGCGACCTCGACGTTAGCAGATTACGGGTAAAAAGAAAAGAGGCCAAACTTCAGTTATAAATCCTGTTATTCTGTTAAAAAACAAGTCTCTGCCGTTGCGTCATGAGTTGTGTTTTTCCACAGTTGTCTGTGTGGGCGTCGCCGGCATTTTCCTCCTCATGCTAAATGGGCTGAGGGTCATGGCAGTTGGGTGCCGTGCATTATGGGTAATGCAGTCTCACGACTGAAGGAGGCGAGTCGGACAACCGGCGTGACGACTTTTAGGGTTAAAATTCATTTATTTATTTTACCTACAAATAAATATTAATAATAATGTAATAAAATTACAATTTCATTCATATATAAATACAAATTAAAAAAATATTATTTATTTTATCTACAAATAAAAAAATTTTTTCAATTAAATTACTAATAAAATAAAAAAATCTTTGAAAACATTAACATTAAAAAGTAAATATAATAAAATATTTAAATAAATATTTTTTTAAATAATAATAATAATAAAACAGACAATACAGACTTCATTCAACACGTTCTGAAAGCTAAAAGTAGTAAAAAAAAAGAGCAAAGATTACCTCCATTCTTACCTCTGTCTTCTTGAGACCCGTCGTTGTAATTGACCTGCTTGCGGATGCGCTTGCCTTTGCCCAGGTTGCGGGCCAGATCCTCCTGCTGCTGCTCGTAATGGTGACGCAGCAGCTTCTCCCAGTAGTCTGGGTCCACGCTCTCCTCCTGCTTGATGACCTCCCGTTGCACCTCCTCCTCCTGAGCGAAGAAGACGGGAGAAACGGTTGAAGAGGGTACAAAGAAAAACCTGGAGACATTAAGCAGCATCCGATTTTAAGCCCTCGTCCTCTCGGTCCACATGCGCTCACCTCCTCCTCCTCGTCTTTGACCACGTACTGAGCCACCTTGAAGGAGCTCAGGTACTCGTTCATGCTCTGCAGCTCCGTGTCGTCGGTGGCGTCCTGGTTCCTGTCCAGCAGACGGTCGATGGCCTTCTCGTCGTAGTGGATGACGCTGCTGTCCTCCTCCTTGTGCTTCATCGTCATCATCTCACCTGAGCGGCCGCGGGAAAACAACAACAACACGTCAGTTTAAAAACATCTTCTCAACGAATCTGCCCCTCTTCCTCCTTCCTCCTCCTCCTCCTCCTCCTCGTGTTCAACTCTCACCTAGACCCCCGTCGAACTCGTCCTTGAAGAGCCGCTCCGTTCCGAACTTGAGGATGTCGTCCAGTTCCTGTTTGGACATGGAGCCCGTCTTGGATCCGAGACCAGGTCGGACCACCAGGTGAGTCAGCATCATCTTCTTCTTGGCAACCTGGACAACGGAAAGAGCGTTTTTATTGTTTGTTAATGTGTCCGGCACCTTTGTCATAACAAGCGAGTCTCGCTTTTTCACCAGCTATAAAAAAAAAAAAAAACAGCTTTTTTGCGCTTAGAACAATTTTTTTTTTTTAAAGTGTGAAATAATCGTTTCAGATCCAAGCATCCGATTGTCAACGTTGCGTTGGGCTCGGTCTCGTTTACCTGAGTGATCCTCTCCTCCACAGACGCCTTGGTGACGAAGCGGTAGATCATCACCTTCTTGTTCTGACCGATACGATGAGCTCTGCTGAAGGCCTGAAAACACGAGAAGGGGAGTTGGGAACCGCCAAAATAAGACGAAAAAAAAGCTAAACTAGAACGGGCACTCGGTAGAGCGCATACCTTCGCCGCAGCCACTTTTTGGTACTTGGCATGAGAGTGTGGGGAACAGTAAATTGATGTAACTTGATACCAGATATTGTGGTAAACATCACAAAAGAATTTTGTATGAACATCAGCCTTGATTTATTATTTTGGCCTTTGTATGTTGCATGAGAGGGTGGGGAACAGAACAGTGAACATGTTGGTGCTGTTTTCATGCAAATCGGATAAGAATTGACTGTGTTATGACAAACCCCGCACATTTTGCAAGGTCGTGACCCCCCCTGACCTTCGACCCTCAACCGCTAAGAAGGGTTATGACGTCATTGTATCATGTCGTATATCACAAGATCGGGCATTGAATTCTGAACATTTTGGCATTAGTTGCATGCCAATTGGATAAAAATTTACCGCGTTATGATAAAAATACGATTTTGACCTTTTCATGACCTTGACCTTTGACCCGATCGCTCCCATACTTTTTGAGTTATGCGAATAACAAACAGACATATTTACAAATAAATACACAGCGATCAAAACATAACATAGTAATAAGACTTAACCTTTATTTTTCTTTCATACATTTTCACACATAAAATCAACCCACCAACATCTTCTCTCTCTCTCCCTCTCTCCCCTTGTTCTTGTTAATCTCTCTCGCCCTCCCCCGGTCAGAGGTGATGTGATTTCCTGCAGCTCTGACTCATGTCATCAGGATTATTTAGGTCCACACACACACACACACACACACACACACACGCACACACACACACATTTGGACACAATTGCAGTTGTTGACACTTTATTAAAAAATATTACAAAAATTATATATATATTAAAAAATATATATATTAAATATATATATATATATTTAGTTGTTGCTTTTTAAAAAAAAAAAAACATATTTAAAGGATTATTATTTAAGTATTTATTTTTCATTTCATAGATTTAAAAAAAAAAAAATGTAAAGGATTATTTCAGCAGCTCAGTTTATTCATCGATTTTGTGTTTTTCTTCCAGATGATGATCATTATGGCAATCGTAGGTCTTATATGTTTTGCAGTCATTTTCCGTAAGTACACACACACACACACACACAAAAACACACACACACACACACACACACACAGTTTTGCAGTGTTTTTTATATAAATTCTCCGATCGAAATGTTATTTTTGCATTCAACAGATGTTTAAATCTAATATTAATTTTAAAGATTTAAAAAATAACCACAATTGACCAAAAAAAACTCAAATCAAAGCTCTGAAGCTTTCGAAAAAAAAAGACACGATCAGACATAAAAAGTATAAAAGTTAATATATAAAACATTTCTGAAGATTTTTATTGTTCCTAAACGGACCTAAAAACTTATTTTAGGTCAGAAACCTCTCAGAAATATCCATCTTCATTCCTCTCTGTCCTGCCTGTGATGTGCTCGTTCAGTGTATGTTGAGGGACGCCGCCCCCTCGCTGTCGGCGGCGGTACTGCGACGGGAACACTTTTAGATTTCACTGTAAATAAACGGTCCTGTTGTCATGGCGTCGTCGTGTTTGAATGTTTCTGTACATAATTTAAGTCATTTTCACGGCGGCTAACCCGTCGTCATGGTTACCGTCCAACACTGGTCTATTGTTCAAGGGAAAGGGCGAGTTAGTGCTTCATGGTGGGAGAGAGAGAGAGAGGAAGTCTGAAGCGGCCATCTTCTTTGTTGTGTCACGTGACTCACCAGCAGGAAGTTAGAATGGACTCAGGTATTTATCAGTAGGTATGAACTCAGGTATTGATCAGCAGGTATGAACTCAGGTATCGATCAGTAGGTATGAACTCAGGTATTGATCAGCAGGTATGAACTCAGGTATTTATCAGTAGTTATGAACTCAGGTATCGATCAGTAGGTATGAACTCAGGTATTGATCAGCAGGTATGAACTCAGGTATTTATCAGTAGGTATGAACTCAGGTATTGATCAGTAGTTATAAACTCAGTTATTGATCAGTAGTTATAAACTCAGTTATTGATCAGTAGTTATAAACTCAGATATTGATCAGTAGTTATGAACTCAGTTATTGATCAGTAGTTATAAACTCAGGTATTGATCAGTGGTTATGAACTCAGGTATTGATCAGTAGAGATAAAGTATTGATTAGCAATGTTGTATGTATTGACCAGAGTTTCGGGGTCAATATTACAAACAATAAAAATACTACATTGTCCTGATAAAATATGACTTATTTCTTGAATGTGCTATAATAATGAATTTTAAAGATGCAATGTCCAGTTTTTAAACGTAAAGGTCATTTATTCCTAACAATTGTATATTTTCCAACACAAACAGAACATAGCAACGTTCTGTCATAACCCATTTGTCTTCATCAAAATATAAAGTGCTTCGTCAACAAGTGATGAGGCTGAAACCAAAATGAAAGCAGCATCAGGTGTTCAAACATCAACAGGTGTCACATTTCTCTGCTTGCAGCAGTTTCCAGCGTCCTCGGCTCTGAGTCGGCTCAGCAGCATCTGATGTTTGTGTTTGAGGAGCTCTCTGACTCTCTTCCTGCTTTGCTCCTCGTCTCTTCTCCTCTTGGTCTCCTCTCCCAGACCAGCTGAGGGGAAGAGAAGCTGTTTGGTGGAAGCTACATGGTGGTGGGCTCGTCCGTCTGATGGTTCAGGCCTAACGTGTGCCCGGACCAGTGTGTGTGGGCCCTGCTGAGCACATGAAGAACACTCCTCATTGGATGTGTGTGGACCCCCCCTCCATCTCACTTCATTACCAGAAGCTTTGACTGCACTCAGATCAGTTTCACAGGACGGACAGCAAGAGTCCTGCTGCACGGGAGCCACGAGAGGAGCTGATGTGTAGCTCGCGGTGTGACCTTTGACCTCCCACGTCACGTGACACCAGACCACGGGTCCCGACAGCAGGAGGTGAAACACGTCCCAGTGAACGTCTCCTTCGTCCTCACACAGGCCGCAGCGTCGCCATCGCGTTACTTTCTCTTTCGTGTACAACCTGCGCGCGGCTCTTCTACCTAGTTTCAAGTGACGTCACGCTCAGCTTAAATTCCCATTGGCTCAGACGGAGGTGGAGGGCAGCGCTCCTCCTCCTCCTCCTCCTCTCGCTCCCCTCATACAGTCCCGGTCCCGGACCTGAACGCACCGCATCCCTGTTCCTCCCGCAGACCGAGAAGCAGCAGAAGTTCCCCGATGACGTGGACTCTGTGTCTCCTGATGATGAGCCTTCACGGCGCGGCGGCAGGTGAGTGACCCCTTTGCTCCACACGGGGGTCTTTCCCAGGATAAAGGACCCAAAGCAATACTTGAGTAGAGTAAAGAAAGCTTCCTGTCAAATGACTCCAGTGAAAGTGAAAGTCCCCTCTTGAATCCTCCTCGAGTCCAAGTCTTAAAGTACCTGGTGTTGACTGTCCTTCAGTCTCAAGTCACGACTGAAGTACCGGAAGTCTTTCTGCGTGGTTACTGAACACAGCTGGTCTCCACACTGCGTTTCATCAGCTGGAGCTTCTTCTGGTGTTTAGTTGCAGCACTTCGTCGTTGACGATATGAACAAGTTATTAAAAAGTTATAAAACGAGAGTAAATCCCGTGCGCGCGACTCATTGCTCGATCCCGACGTGACGGTGAAGGGAGCCGCTGTCTATATATATATATTATTTATATATATATATATTTATATATATATTATTTATATATATTTATATATATATAAATAATATATATATTTATATTATATATATACATATATTTGTATATATATTATTTACATACATATAAATATATATATATTATTTATATATATATATATACATATATTTATATATCTATTATTTATATATATATTTATATATATATATAAATAATATATATATTTATATATATATATAAATAATATATATATTTATATTATATATATACATATATTTGTATATATATTATTTACATACATATAAATATATATCTATTATTTATATATATATATATACATATATTTATATATCTATTATTTATATATATTTATATATATATATATAAATAATATATATATTTATATTATATATATACATATATTTGTATATATATTATTTACATACATATAAATATATATATATATATATATTATTTATATATATATATAAATATATATTTTTACTTTATATATGTATATATATTTAAATTATATATATAATATATATGTATAAATAATATATATATATATACATACATATATATATTTATACATACATACATACATATTGGCTGATGAGTAGCTAGAAATAGAAGTAAATAAATATCAAGCTAATTTGAGCTCATTCATAAACAGTCTTCATGACACAGTTTGTCCTCCAGAGGGCAGCAGTTCACTTTTCAACTGAAATGTTCCACTTTCGTTTCTCTCTTAGTCACAAAAAACAACAACAAACGAATCAGCATCAGTGTGTTTGTGTTGTGTGTTCATATAAAAACACACCATCAGCTGATGTGTTTCATACACAGTCGTCAGAGGTATGAACAGAATACATTTATTGATGTGTGTGTTGAGTGCACAGCAGATGTTGTGAGGACGTCTTGGATGTGCTGGAAAACCACTTTGTTCAAGTGGGAAAACGATCACATTATTATTAATCCGTCTATATATAATATTTCAGTTATTGTGGATTCTTTACTGTTTTTTATTTGCTTATTCATAAAACTTGATCTTGTTTCTTTGTACTTTGTGTCTCTTGTTTGCACTTTACTCTCTGCTGCTGGAAATACTGCAGATGTCGTCGCTTCAGGACTAATAATAATAATAATATTAATACTAATAATACTAATATTAACTTTCTGTTCCAGTGACTCACTCTCTGAAGTACTTTGACACTGCGTCCTCTGGAGTCCCAAACTTCCCAGAGTTTGTGTCTGTTGGGCTGGTTGATGAACTTCCAATAAGTCACTATGACAGTAAGACCAGGAGAGCAGAACCCAAACAGGACTGGATGAGGAGAGTCACAGAACAGGATCCTCAGTACTGGAAGAGAGAGACTGAGAAGTCTTTGAACAACCAGCATGTCTACAAAGTCGGCATTGAAACTCTAAAGCAGCGCTTCAATGAAACTGGAGGTTTGTTTATATTGTCATCATGTATTTTAGTAAACAGACACACACACACACACACAGACACACACAGACACACACAGACACACACACAGACACACACACACACAGACACACACACACAGACACACGCACACACACACACAGACACACACAGACACACACACACACAGACACACACACAGACACACACACACACACAGACACACACACACACAGACACACACAGACACACACACACACAGACACACACACACACACACAGACACACACACACACAGACACACACACACAGACACACACACACAGACACACACAGACACACACACACACAGACACACACACAGACACACACACACACAGACACACACACACACACACAGACACACACAGACACACACAGACACACACACACACACACACACACACACAGACACACACACACACACACAGACACACACAGACACACACACAGACACACACACACACAGACACACACACACACACACACACAGACACACACACAGACACACACACACACACACAGACACACACAGACACACACACACACAGACACACACACAGACACACACACACACAGACACACACACACACAGACACACACAGACACACACAGACACACACACACACAGACACACACACACAGACACACACACACAGACAGACACACACACAGACACACGCAGACACACAAAATCACAGAAACACACACACATTCATTCACACACAATTACACAATTACACAGAGACACACACACACACACACAGTCACAGACAATCACACACACACACACACACACACACTCACACACATACAGACACACGCACAATAACACAGATACACACACACACACACACAATTACACTGAGACACACACACACTCACAGACACACACAGACACACACACACAGACACACACACAATAACACAGATACACACACGCACAATAACACAGATACACACACACACACAATTACACAGACACAGACAAAATCACAGAAACACACACACACAGACACACGCACAATAACACAGATACACACACACACACGCACAATAACACAGATACACACACACAGACACACACACAGACACACACACACAGACACACACACACACAGACACACACACACACACACAGACACACACACACAGACACACAGACACACACACTCACAGACACACACAGACACACACACACAATTACACGGACACACACAAAATCACAGAAACACACACACATTCATTCGCACACAATCACACACACACACACACTCACACACACAGACACACGCACAATAACACAGATACACACACACACACACACAATTACACAGAGACACACACACACACACTCACAGACACACACACACACACACGCACAATCACAGAGACAATCACACACACACGCACACACACAATTACACAGACACAGACAAAATCACAGAAACACACACACACATTCATTCACACACACACACACACACACACACACACACAGACACACGCACAATAACACAGACACACAGACACAGACACTCACTCACACACACACACAGACACACACTCACACATACAGACACACGCACAATAACACAGACACACACACACACACACACAGACACACAATCACATGAGAATGTTGTTTTTTTCTCTGTTTCATATCATTTCATATTAAATATTGTTCAGAGTTCAGACTGAAGAAGAAGATTTCTCCTCTTCCTCTCAGAACCTGACGGCCATCTTTCTCTGGAGTGTCGACGATGTATTGATCCATCCATAAAACAGTCATTACATCATCAATAATGATCAGTCATCAGTTTTATCCTTAAATATAAAGTAGAGCTACAGATCAGATGAGCTTCATGTGACCACAGTGATGCTGCAATATTTAATGAAAGGTTTCATCAATAAACACGTCAAACGTTCTCTAGTTCAGGTTTCTGACAATGTCTCTCTCTCTCTCTCTCTCTCTCTCTCTCTCTCTCTCTCTCTTTATCTCTCTCTCTCTTTGTCTCTCTCTCTCTCTCTCTCTCTCTCTCTCTCTCAGGTGTCCACATTGTCCAGAAGATGTCCGGCTGTGAATGGGACGATGAGACTGGTGAGGTCAAAGGTTATCAACAGTATGGTTTTGATGGAGAAGACTTCCTGTCTTATGACCATGAGACAGAGTCCTACATCGCTCCCAGACAACAGGCTGTCATCACCCAACAGAGGTGGAATAACGACAAAGCTCTGATGGCAAACAAAAAGCACTACTTCACTGAGGTGTGTCCTGAGTACCTGAAGAAGTATGTGAACTATGGGAGGAGCTCTCTGATGAGAACAGGTAGAGTCACATGACCTCGTTTCATGAACCTTCTCTTGTTTCTGACCAACAGTCACATGACATGTCTCCTTCTCTCCTTCACTACATGTCCTCCCTCACTTCCTCCCCACTCTGTCCCTCACATGTCTCCTTCTCTCCTTCACTACATGTCCTCCCTCACTTCCTCCCCACTCTGTCCCTCACATGTCTCCTTCTCTCCTTCACTACATGTCCTCCCTCACTTCCTCCCCCCTCTCTCTCTCTCTCTCTCTCTCTCTCTCTCTCTCTGTGTTAAGTTAAATATATTTTACACTTTCAAACCTTTTTCATGATTATATTGAATATTAATACTTTAAGATGCCACCGTCAAGTCAAGAGAAATCAGCACGAACTTTATGAAAGAAGTTCAAAGTTTCTCCACTTGACCATCTTTAGCCTGTGAAGTTAAAAAATAGTTACAAACTATTTAAAACACTGAAAAGTTATGTAACAACTGAGACTTGTTGAAGCACAAAGTTCCAGACACAAACATATAATATTCTTTAGCAGCCTTATTGGTCATTGACCCATATATATCTATATCTATCTCTATTTAATACACTGTAGATGATGACAATAAAGAACCTCTAACCTCTCCTCCCTCTCCAGAGCTTCCCTCAGTGTCTCTCCTCCAGAAGACTCCCTCCTCTCCAGTCTGCTGCCACGCTACAGGCTTCTACCCGACCACAGCCACACTGTTCTGGAGGAAAGATGGAGAGGAGCTGCACGAGGACGTGGACCCAGGAGAGATCCTCCCCAACCACGACGGATCCTTCCAGATGAGCGTGGACCTGAAGCTCTCATCAGTCCCAGCTGAAGACTGGAGGAGGTACGAGTGTGTGTTTCAGCTGTCTGGTG
>NC_046976.1:19783080-19808080 GCF_009769545.1 Cyclopterus lumpus | reverse complement strand
GTTGAGTGGCCTTGAATCCAGACTGGTGGGGGTCTAGAAGGTTGTTGCTGTGGAGAAAGGAGGAGACTTGGTTAGAGATAGCTCGCTCTAGAGTTTTTGAAAGGAAGGGGAGGAGAGAGACAGGTCTGTAGTTGTTGACTTCAGGTCTGTAGTTGTTGACTTCAGGTCTGTAGTTATTGACTTCAGATGGGTCGAAAGTGGGTTTCTTCAGGAGAGGGTTGACTCCGCCTCCTTCAGAGAGTTAGGGAAACAGCCGGTTGAGAGGGAGGTGTTAATGAGATGGGTGAGAAAGGGAAGAAGGTCCGGAGCAATGGACTGGAGAATGTGAGACGGGATGGGGTCAAGGGGGCAGGTGGTTGGGCGGGCAGAGGTTACTAAGGTAAGAACTTGATTGGGAGACAGGGGGATAAAAGAGGAAAACAAGGGGGAAGAAGGTGAAGTTACTGGAGGTGTAGTTGAGGAAGATGGATTAGTAAATGAAGAGCGTATGTCGTCTATCTTTTTTGTAAAGTAGTCAACAAAGTGGCTTGGTAGAAGGGTGGAGTGAGGGGGGGACCAGTGGGGTCAAGGAGGTTGGGAAAAAATTGAGAAGAGCTTTTTAGGGTTAGATAAAGAGGATTCGATTCTGGATTAGTAGAACAGACTTTTGGCTGCAGAGATGGACGCAGAGAAGGAGGAGAGAAGAGATTGATAGGTGAGCAGGTCGCTGGCGTGTTTGGATTTTCGCCATTTCCTTTCAGATGCTCGCATAGTGGCTCTCTCGGCGCGCACTGGTTCGGACAGCCACGGAGCCGGAGAGGACTTGAGGACCTTTAGAGTCGTAAGAGGACAGAGAGAATCAAGAGAGGACGACAGCGTAAAGAGAAGAGTGTCAGTGGTGTGATCCAAGTCTCAGTGAGAGCCAGGAAGTCCAGCGATTGCTTGATAGCGAAGCCAGAGATGAAGTCCACCTTGCGGTTAGCTGACTGACAGTTCCAGAGGCCCCCAGTGACGAGGTGCTGGGTCTGTGTAGAGCGGGTGGGATGAATAAGAGAGGAGGGATTTTGATGCATGTGTGAACGATACAATAACATGAGTATTGATCTGTTAATACAATAACATAAGTATTGATCTGTTAATACAATAACATAAGTATTGATCCATTTTCATCTGAACTATCGGATCTTCAGTTTATTGATATAAAGGAAGCTTGTAACTTGCTGGATATGGAGGCATTATAGATATGCATATGAAAAAGAAAATATGTGCACACTACACATACACAAAGATGCACAGGTACATAATCATACAAAATAAAATATATAAATATAAATAAGGGTAAACATGCCAATATCTACACACATATTAATATATATAAGCGCATCGTGTAAACATACATACATACACCATGTATTCAAGCTATTGAAAGTATGGGGTGCCGGGCTCGTTGCAACGGGCCATCCGGTCTCTGTAGGCCTGCAGTAGGAGCCGTGTTCACGTTCCCGGGGCTGTTGGCCTCCACCGGGGCCGTTGGCCTCCACCGGGGCACCGGGGCTGTTGGCCTCCACCGGGGCTGTTGGCCTCCACCGGGGCTGTTGGCCTCCACCGGGGCACCGGGGCCGTTGGCCTCCATTGGGGCTGTTGGCCTCCACCGGGGCACCGGGGCCGTTGGCCTCCACCGGGGCTGTTGGCCTCCATTGGGGCTGTTGGCCTCCACCGGGGCACCGGGGCCGTTGGCCTCCACCGGGGCTCCACCGGGGCTGTTGGCCTCCACTGGGGCTCCACCGGGGCCGTTGGCCTCCACCGGGGCTCCACCGGGGCTGTTGGCCTCCACTGGGGCTCCACCGGGGCCGTTGGCCTCCACCGGGGCTCCACCGGGGCTGTTGGCCTCCAACGGGGCTCCACCGGGGCCGTTGGCCTCCAACGGGGCTCCACCGGGGCCGGTGGCCTCCAACGGGGCTCCACCGGGGCCGTTGGCCTCCATCGGGGCTCCACCGGGGCCGTTGGCCTCCATCGGGGCTGCCCTTTATCACCGGTACTGTTCGTGGTTTTCACGGACAGGATATCTAGGTGCTCTCTGGTGTTTGCAGATGATGTGGTCCTGTTGGCCTCCTCGGACCGCGTGAAGTGGCCGGGTCGGGACAGAATGACCACCCCCAAGCGACGGAGGTCAAGTATCTCGGGGTCTTGCTCACGAGGGAGGGTGAGAAGGAGCGGGAGATCGACAGGTGGATCGGTGCGCTGCAGCAGTAAGACAGGCGCTGTAGCAGTAAGACAGGCGCTGCAGCAGTAAGACAGGCGCTGCAGCAGTAAGACAGGCGCTGTAGCAGTAAGACAGGCGCTGTAGCAGTAAGACAGGCGCTGCAGCAGTAAGACAGGCGCTGCAGCAGTAAGACAGGCGCTGTAGCAGTAAGACAGGCGCTGCAGCAGTAAGACAGGCGCTGCAGCAGTAAGACAGGCGCTGCAGCAGTAAGACAGGCGCTGCACCGGACCGGCTTGGTGTCTACAGGTCGGTCTACGATCCGACCCTCACCTCTGGAAAGAACGGGTTTCAGTCTTAGAGAGGGTAAGGAGCTCGGACATCAGGAGGGAACTTGGAGTTGAGCCGCTACTCCTTCGAGTCAGCTGAGGTGGTTCATCTAGTCAGGATGCCTCCTGGACGCCTCCCATTAGAGGTTTTCCGGGCACGTCCAACTGGTAGGAGGCCCCGGGGAAGACCGAGGACACTCTGGAGGGATTATATCTCCCAGCTGGCCTTGGATCCCCCAGAATGAGCTAGCGAATGTTGCGGGTGAGAGGGAAGTTGTAATGTTTTTTATATATACTTGCACGTGTAAATAAGAAAGTCTATGCTTTAAATTACTACATAAGAAAGATATGACCATTAATAAGGGATATTATGAGGAATGTATTAGGAAAACATGTCATGTCCAGGAAACTGTGATGTTAAGTTAATCAGTTTCGTGTCTTGTGTCCATGTTGTCTCGTGATTTCCTGTTTTACTGTGAAAGTCAACTCTCCTCTTGTTTCAGGCAACTTGTTCCTCCCCCTGTGTGTTTCCCCTCTGGTCTGATTGGCTGCCTCCTGATTGTTTCCACCTGTGCCCTCACCCTGTGTATATATTGTCTGCTTCTCCCTTTGTCCTGGGCCAGTTCGTCTGGTCTTGTGAACCAGGATGTCCATGCCGCTTGTCATTGTCCAGGTCGAGTCATTTTGTTACTTTGTTCATGTTAGTTTTTGCTATTTTCCCAGTTTTGTTTCGTTGCTACTTTGTTCACGTTGATTTTCTCTTTGTTATTCCAGTTTATTAAAACTGTGCTTTTTGTTGCACTTTGCCTCCCGAGTCGTGCGTTTGGGTTCAAGTCCATAACTGCAGTCGTGACAGAACATAGGAGAAAGTCACAGTAGAAGTATCATCACTGTATAAGTATTATTATTGTAACTGTAATGCTGATTGTAACATGTTTTATGGTTATCATAACTACGAGATGACTCGGGTATGAATGAATTGTATCGCTTATGGGAGGCGTAGTCAAAATGGAGGTTTCCTTTGGGAATCATAAAACCAGCCTGAATATTTTTGCAGAGAGCTGCTCATTTAGTCCGTGGCCTCGCCAACACGTGAGCGTGCCCGGCTGGGACAGAATCTATGCTTATGATCCTTGTTCTTTTATTAAATACTTTTATTATATAAATCTCTGGATTCTGGACTTTTTTTTTTTTTTTTTTCTCCAAGCACAGGGAGCTCGAGATTTCATTGAACCTAACAAGCCTGGGTCAGCTGACATGGATGGATTGATGGATAATACTCCAATATTATAACCGTTATTAAAGCAGATTCTTAAAAGGTTATATTCCTTCTACTGGATTGTTGTTCACGAGGACCCCTGCTATGTCCATGTTTATTTTCAAAGGTACGCTTTCTATCAATTTCTGTTCTCAACCTTCTGTCTATTTGAAGTTGATCCAGTTTTGAGTACATTCTAGTGTGCTATGATGAAGGGAAGGACTTCGATGCATACTTAGATAGCATCTCTGTTGGTCCTTGGACAAATTGCAGAGGGGCACGGAGAACATTATTAAGTCAGAGGTTCAGTCTCTTCATTTATTGAAAACATCCAGAAAATGCTTTCTTGGACTCTCTGTTCTCTTTTTTTTGTGAATGCTGGTAAAGTTCTTGCCATATGGCTACTTCATGAATAGTTTTTGAATCGTTTGTGTGTTGGAATATTGTTGTAAATGTTGTGTTTTTTTTACTTAATAGTAGGGATGGGCGGATGAAGCATTGAGGCTTTTCTTCCTATTTGTACCGAAAATGATTCTTTGAAGAAGAACAGCGACATCTGGTGGCAGACTGACATTAAAGCAGTTGTTTAACAGCGCGTCGAAGCACTAACGCCTCAATGTTTCAATCTCACATTTCTGCAGTAAAAGTCAATTAAAGCTGCGTGTTCATTCACAGATTTGATGTTGTGTATATAACCGTTAGCGGTGTTGTTGTTTACATTGCAATGCTTCGCAGCTCTGGTATCGTTTGCCCATCTCTACTTAATAGCTTACTTAAAAGTATTAAGTCACTTAAACATGATCATCGATCAAACTTGATATCAATTGCAATAACTTTATCTGTTTGCTATGCAATTTTTATTTTACTTTTTACAAGACAAAATTAAGTGTCAGAATTGTACATATGCGCAGTACTTAAAGACAGTTAAGGCAGCCTAATTTGTTTAATTCAACACATGTAGGAAACACATCTAGAAAAACATATAATATATATATTTATATTATATATATATATATATTATATTATATATATTTCATATATATATTTATTATGAACAAGATGTCCTTAAGTCAGTTTTGGAATAAATGTTAAATCTTTAACTACAAACTAGAAATGCGCATTTGATTTTTATTTTTATTGAATCATACTGGGATGTTTGCTGAAATTGATTGGACGGCCCTACCAACAAAAGAGAATTCCACCAGCCGCCACTGGTTGTAGGTATAGAAAAAAGGATGCTCCAGGTATGACAGGTAGTACATACTTTGAATGGAATATTTTCGATTAAACCAGGTCCTCTAACCTGCGGGGCGAGGCAATATTTTCCAAATTGAGGAAACAAGACCAAAAATATAATTTCAAGTTTTGGTACGGAAAGACCACCTTTTATGTCTTTGTAGTGAGGACAGTTTAACTCGTGGTCGTGTCCCGCCCCATATTGTATTAACCGACTAAATGCTCGTTAAAAACAAAAAAATATGCAGTTTGAAACTGCAAAAAAGAGAATTTAACAAGTCGAAATTAACGGCGAGGCGGATCAAGAAACATGACCGGAAATCTTTAAAACATTTGCTTCCTCTTTTGTAAAACTCCCCAAAACGTTGTCGTTATAAGTAAAACGTCATGTATATGCAAAATAAAATCAAAAGAAAGTGCACGTGACAAAAAAAAAAAACGCATTCGAAGACGAAGAAAATAGACCCAGGAAGTGGAGACGCAACTTAAAATTCTGTATAAAGTCGCTTTGCCATTAAAGTAATATCATAAAAGGGAATAAAAATAAATCAGATTACAAACCAGGAATTTAAATCCAAACTAAAAGTCGGCAGTAATTCGGACTCACGAGGAAAACCTGAAGATTTTAGTGAAGAAGTGTCGAAAAAAAATCAAGAAACTCAACTGCTGATGCCATCGAAAAAAATAACTAAAAAATAAAGAGTTAATTTAACTACGACAGCCCCTCCCCACCAACTGACCACAAACAAATTCTTTATTACATTTTTTATTTAGGTCCCAAAAAACCATCATAATAACATTATATCAATAATATTAATACAGAAATTGAAAAAAAAGAGGAAAAATAAAATAAAATAGCCTTTCTGTCCACAGCCTCAAACTTTGGGGAAGAGATTCGATCCTCCAGAAAAACTGTTTAATGTCTGTTTTTTGGGGCGTTGGGGGGGGTTGAACTGGGCGTGGCTTCAAGCTTGAGCGCGCTGTCCGTCATTCTGCTGTGCACCAATCAGGAATGTCAAGGTGAGGCAGGGGGTTGGTTTTTCGAGGTAAAGCGCAGAGTTTCAGTTACTGCTGTGACATCTGGAGGAGGAAAGAAAACGGAGGACGCTTTTACATCAAATCTTGAAGGAACATTTACACAATAATAATAATAATAATAATAATAAATATATATATATAAATAAAAATTAAATATATCTAAATAAATAAACATTTAAAAAAATAGTAAAAGTTAAAAAAATATATCTAAATAAATAAATATATCTAAATAAATAAATATATAAAAATAAATAAACATTAAAAAAATATATCTAAATATATAAAAAAATATATCTAAATTAATAAATTATATATATATAAAAATATATGTATATCTAAATAAATAAAAATTTAAATATATATAAATAAATATGAATAAAATTAAATATACCTATATATATATATATATATATATATATAAATAAATATGAATAAATATATCTAAAAATAAAATTATATATATCAATAAATATAAATATAAAATAGGTCTGCTCCGTACCTGTTGCGTCTGTGTCTGGGTCTCGGGCCCTCGGCTCGCCAGCCGACTCAAGATGTTCCTCTCGGACATCTGGAGCCGCACGGCAACCGGCGGTATCCGTGCGATGGTTGCCGGGAGGCGGGTGACGTCCGCCTTCATGTCACTCAGCAACTCTTCCAGCTGCTTTAGCACTGAGAGAGAAAGAGAATAAATATAAATATTAATAAAGAGATATCACAACAAGATGTATGGTTCATTTTATTAAAATTGTAATACGGTTAAATTTCCATCCGTTGATTTATATTTTTATTGTTCTGCTCTAGTTAAGAAGATAAGTTTGTACTAACTTTGACTATTTCTTCAACAGAACAATTATTTATTTATTTTTAACTAGAACATTATAAATAAACAAGAGTTGACCGTGTAAATCATTTTACAAATTAAAACATTATTGTCAGGAGAGTCTCGAAAAGATCGGGTGCTGAAAATAATAAAGAGGAGAGAAACTTATTTTGGGCCAAATTTAAACCGCCTACCAACAACGAATATCTGATACCAGTCAAAGTGTCTGAACTGCAGGTTGTGATTTTTAAGAAGACGTGTTTGTTAAATCAAGTCGACGCATTTGGGTAAATGTTTTTAAAATGACATGTAAAGACTTCTATACAACCAGAGGAGTCGCCCCCTGGTGGTCAGGAGAGAGAATGCAGCTTTAACACATGAAGCATAGACTTCTATACAACCAGAGGAGTCGTCCCCTGGTGGTCAGGAGAGAGAATGCAGTTTTAACACATGAAGCACAGACTTCTATACAACCAGAGGAGTCGCCCCCTGGTGGTCAGGAGAGATAATGCAGCTTTAACACATGAAGCATAGACTTCTATACAACCAGAGGAGTCGTCCCCTGGTGGTCAGGAGAGATAATGCAGCTTTAACACATGAAGCATAGACTTCTATACAACCAGAGGAGTCGCCCCCTGGTGGTCAGGAGAGAGAATGCAGCTTTAACACATGAAGCATAGACTTCTATACAACCAGAGGAGTCGCCCCCTGGTGGTCAGGAGAGATAATGCAGCTTTAACACATGAAGCATAGACTTCTATACAACCAGAGGAGTCGCCCCTGGTGGTCAGGAGAGATAATGCAGCTTTAACACATGAAGCATAGACTTCTATACAACCAGAGGAGTCGCCCCCTGGTGGTCAGTAGAGAGAATGCAGCTTTAACACATGAAGCATAGACTTCTATACAACCAGAGGAGTCGCCCCTGGTGGTCAGGAGAGATAATGCAGCTTTAACACATGAAGCATAGACTTCTATACAACCAGAGGAGTCGCCCCCTGGTGGTCAGGAGAGAGAATGCAGCTTTAACACATGAAGCATAGACTTCTATACAACCGGAGGTCGTCGCCTCACCTTTGTGCAGGACGGCGTTGGCCGGTTTGTTCCCGGACATGGACTCCTTGCTGAGGTGCTGGTGGGACTCGGCCAGACACTCCACCTCGCTGAAGCGCGTGTTGAGGGCCATGGAGGGGTGGGAGGGATCCTCGGACATGTTGAGGTAGGCGGCGCGACGCAGCTGCTCCTCGATCACCAGCGCCTGCTCCAACAGCTGCAGGAGGAACATAGACAGGCACGAAAGGGTCAGTCGGGGTTGAGAATATACACATTAATATATAAAACACAAAGTTACATTTACTAAATTAAAACATGGCTACGGCTAAACGTTTTGGGTTTTCGACCAATGTTCACAGCAACGTAGAGGAAGCAAAGCGGTTTGAAAATGTCAGATGAATAAACGTTCCGGTAGAAGTCTGAAGGGAAGAGGAACACGCACACAGTGCTGGTGTTTAAAACATCTTTATAGAAACTTAAAGATATAATAATTAATAATTTGCGGCGACAAGCCTAACAAATACAACAACAAAAAAAGGGACAATTTGGATTCACTAAAGTCACAAAAACACGAGCAAACCAACAGATTTACTCGTTTTTAATGAATTAAAAACGAGAAGACGACAAAATGAGGTGAAAATACTCGGACTGAACGTTTCCCGTGTCTTCCTACCTTGAACCTCCGGGCGAGGAACTTGTTCTTGATTTCCAGGAAGTTTCCTCGGTTCATCTCTCCCTTGAAAGGCTCGTTGAGGATGGCGAACTTCACGTCGTTCTGGATGTCCTGCCAGCGAGCGTAACCGTGTCTGGGAGGAGCGGTGGTCAAGGGCAACAGCAACAACAACAACAACAACAACTCCTCCACATCTCACACACAGAGGTCTGAGAGCCAATCACAGGTGGGGAAAGGATACTGTATGATGCCGGCCAGCAGCCAGTAGTCGTGCCGGCGGTGCCAGATCTCGTTGGTCTTCTTGGTGACGGTGGCGGCGCGCTCCTCGTTCTGCCACAAAGAGTGAAGCTCTGAAAAGAGGAAAGATGTCGGTGAGGAAACGAGCGCAGCCGTGTGTGTGTGTGTGTGTGTGTGTGTGTGTGTGCGTGCGTGTGTGTGTGCGTGTGTGTGTGTACCTGTGAACCCTCCGTCAGCGATGTTGAACATGAATCGGGACTTGGCCGCCTTCTTCTTCTCCTCGCTGGCGGCTGCGGCTGCGACAGCGGCAGCTCCGACGGCAGCTCCCACGATGCCGACTGCGGTCGTCGTGGCGACGGCGGCGGAGGTAGCCGACGCTCCGCTCTCCTTGCCGCCGTCTCCGTTCTGAAGTTTGGTCGCCTCCTCCGGCTTCGGGGGCTCCTTCTCCTCCTTCGGCTCTATTGCGGGAGGACGAGAGGAGGTTCACGATCACGGAGAAACGGACGGATTTTATTCCACAAAAAAAAAGGTTTTATATATAAAAAGGAGATATAAAAAAAGTTTATATATATATATATATATATATATAAAAAAAAATAAAAGTTTTTATATATAAGAGGTACAAAAAAGTTTTTATATATAAGAGGTATAAAAAAGTTTTTATATAAAAAAAAGAGGTATGAATAAAAGTTTATATATATATATAAAAAAAGAGGTATAAATAAAAGTTTATATATATATATATATATAAAAAGGAGGTATAAATAAAAGTTTTTATATAAAAAAAAGAGGTATGAATAAAAGTTTATATATATATATATATATATATATAAAAAAAAGAGGTATAAATAAAAGTTTATATATATATATATATATAAAAAAGAGGTATAAATAAAAGTTTATATATATATATATAAAAAAGGAGGTATAAATAAAAGTTTATATATATTTAAAAAAAGGAGGTATAAATAAAAGTTTTTATATATAAGAGGTACAAAAAAGTTTTTATATATAAGAGGTATAAAAAAGTTTTTATATAAAAAAAGAGGTATGAATAAAAGTTTATATATATATATATATATAAAAAAAGAGGTATAAATAAAAGTTTATATATATATATAAAAAGGAGGTATAAATAAAAGTTTTTATATATAAAAGAGGTATAAAATAGGTTAAATAAAAAAGAGGTATAAATATTTTTTTATATATAAAGATGTATAAATAAAACCTTTATATATAAGAGGTATAACAAGTTTATATATATTTAAGAAAGGAGGTATAAATAAAGTTTTTATATATATATAAAGAGGTATAAAAAAGCTTTATATATAAAAATAGAGCAATAATAAAAAAATGTATATATAAAAAGAGGTATAATAAAAGAAATTATATATAGAGGTATATAAAAAAAGTTTTTATATATAAAAGAGGTATAAAAAAGTGTATATATAAAAGAGGTATAAATAAAAGTTGTTTTATATAAAAGAGGTATAAAAAAGCTTTATATATAAAAAAAGAGGTATAAATAAAAGTTTTTATATATATATATATAAAGAGGTATAAATAAAAGTTTTAATATATAAATAGAGCAATAATAAAAAAATGTATATATAAAAAGAGGTATAATAAAAGAAATTATATATAGAGGTATATAAAAAAAAGGTATATAAAAGAGGTATAAATAAAAGTTTTTATATATAAGAGGTATAAATAAGTTTTTATATATAAAGAGGTATAAATAAAAGTTGTAATATATAAATAGAGCAATAATAAAAAAATGTATATATAAAAAGAGGTATATAAAAAAAAGGTATATAAAAAGAGGTATATAAAAAAAAGGTATATAAAAAGAGGTATAAATAAAAGTTTTTATATATAAAAGAGGTATAAAAAAGTGTATGTATAAAAAAGAGGTATAAATAAGTTTTTATATATAAAGATGTATAAATAAAAGCTTTATATATAAAAAAGAGGTATAAATAAAAGTTTTAATATATAAAAAGAGGTATAATAAAAAAAATTATATATAAAAAGAGGTATAATAAAAGAAATTATATATAAAGATGTATATAAAATAAAAAAAAGTATATAAAAAGAGGTATAAATAAAAGTTTTTATATAAAAAGGAGGTATAAATAAAAGTTATATATAAAAATGAGGTATAAAAGAAGTTTCGCTATCGGAGAAGGAAACGGGCGTTTGGTACCTTTCTTTTCATCTGCAGGAGGCGTGGCGTCCATCTTTTCCTCTTTCTTTTCTTCTCCTGCAAAAACAGAGAAAAACACTTTTTTTTTTAAAAAGAAGAGGGGAGAAAATAAAGAGGGCATCTTTTTAAAAAGATCCCAAACAAACAAACAAACTGCGACACAAAGTTTCTCCCGGAGACCGGATCTGAAACGTCCGGATCCGTTACGGCTGAACAGATTTTATGGGTTTGGAAGGTTTTTTTGTTGGCGCTCCCCATAAAACAAACAGCAACAAGGTGGATAGATAATTATTTTAAGATGATGGAAGAGAAGAAGACACCTCAGTTTTGATTGGTGGCCATGTTTAAAAAATGAGTGATGATTTAGAGAGATTATTATTATTATACATCAGTCGAAGCATCGTCTCGGTCTCATCGTGTTGTACATTTATGGATACATTTTTACGGGACACTTAAATGTTATCCATAACAAAAAAAAGTGTTTTAAGACACGTTGTGAGTGAAAATAAAACCTCAAAACAAATCCCGTTTACAAGCGTTTAAAAAAAAAAAAGAGGAGGAAGAGTTTTACCTTTGACCTCGGGGTCCTCAGATTTGACCTCTGACCCCTCCGTCTTGGCCTCTGACGGCGACTTTGTCTCCTCTCCTGCCTCCGAACTCTTCATCTCGCTCTCTGCCTCCTTCTCTCCCTCCTTCTCCTTCTCCCCGTTGCTCGGTCTGTCCGTCTCCATCGGCTCCTCCCCGTTCTTTTTGCTCTCCGGCTCCGCCGGCGGACTCTTCTCGTCTTCCTCGTCGTCGTCGTCGTCGTCGTCGTCTGGGATGGCGATCACCTGGAAGGCGACGCGGAGGGGGAACATTTTTTTTATAAAAACGCTCAGAATATGCATTTGTTTTTTTGGGGTAAAAATCGTACTTTTATCCACGTCACTCGAACGCATCGTTCCTACCTCGTCGCTGGCGTTCGCCGGCTCTTTGCTGTTGCTCTTCTCCGCCTCGCCCTCTTTCTTCACCTCCGCTGGACTCTTCTCCGCCTCCTTCGCCGCTTCCTCGCTCTTTGAGGAGGAGTCGTCGCCTACAGGAGACAAAAACGCTCGTTATTGTTATTATCGTGTCGTTTTCAAAAAGGGAGAGCGGATGTGTGTGTGTGTGTGTGTGTGTGTGTGTCCGTTACCTGGAGCAGGTGTGTTGGGCTGCGTGTCGGCGGGGGTTCCGGTGGACGGGGTTTTCCCCGGCGAGTCGAGCTGCGCAGCCGCAGCCGCCGCAGCCGCCTTCTTGCTCTCCTCCAGCTCGGCCATCCAGGGCATCGACCACTGGCCGTTCACGTGCTCGAACTCCTGCACCTGCGACGCGGGGGGAAGCAAACCGGCGGCGTCAAAAAAAAAAAAAGAAACTCAAAAACCCGTTTTGGAGTTTAAACTCCTCAACGCTCTGGTTTCTATATCGCCAACATAAAAAAGGAGGAACCTGTCGAGTGGATTGCAGGACTCCGATTGGACGAGACATCGGCAACGCTGAAGGACGCGTTGCTTACACGTCGGCCATATTGTTCGTTGCGAAATCGTTTAAATTCCTTCCCGACGCAAAATATTTAATAAGAAGACGTCACGTTTCCATTTAGTCGAGTCACACGATTGAGTTTTCCCGTCATTTCATTCAAACTAGTTAAATGTTCTTATGTCTAAGCTAAAAGTAAAAGTGGAGACAAAGTTTCCTCGTCGTTACCTTTTTGCGAATGAGCGACATGACGCCGATGCGCGTGAGGACGTGTTGCCGCGACAACCCTTCTCTGGGGACGCCGTCGGCGAAGGTCTCGGCCCCGTCGGCTCCGGGTTCACAGAGGTGACGCATGAAGAGAGAGACGTACGCCCTGAGAGATCGAATATAAATAGAGTTAGTTATTTATTTACTCTCACTCACACACACACACACACACACACACACACACACACACTAACCAGTAACATTCTTACGGATTTCTGTGGGCGACATACAAATTTAACAATATTTTACATATTTTATTTTGGCATATATAAGTTTTAACATACAAAAAAAAAGGTAATAATTAATACTACAAAAACTGTCAAATAAGCAAAACAAGAAAAGAAAAGATTTTTTTTAAAAAGAAAGAAGTATTGAAATGAATAGGCAATAAATACAAAACTCTTCTCACTTGAACTCCTTCTCAGATTTCCCCCGCAGGTCTCGGACCAGCCACTGGGTGGTGAAGGCATCCTGGGGAGGCATCCCATAACGCATCACTGCGTTCAGGAAGGCCTTCCTCTGCCGAGAGTTGAAGCCCAACACCTGGGGAACCGGCAGAACACAGGGCCTCTTTACAGCAACCTTTTTAAGCCCAACATCCCTGACCTCTGACCTCTGCCTTGGCGACAGTCTGAGCCCTGATGACTATTATAAGTGGTTCTCAAACTTTCTCTGTCACGCCCACTTCGGAGGAAGAAAAATGTTCACGCCCCCCCAAAAAATACTTTTATTAATCACTACGTGTGACTCTTTCATATAATAGAATAAATAAAATTGCAATCACTTTTCAAGGAAACCAGATTGCTCCATTAGATTGTTAAAACAGTGCAAAAAATAACTAATATTTGGCAAAGATTAACTTATTGTGGCTGTTTCACACTAAATATCCTTTCAAGATAACAAATAAAGTGCAACCTGTGAAAAACTAAACAAAACAAGTTCAAATATTTGGAAATAAAGAGTTTTACACTGAATCTAAAAAGATTGTGCAACCTGTGCAAAATTAGTACAGATATCTGTGAGCCATCATGTTTAATCAGCATTTGTGGCAATGAGCTGCTTTCCACTAAAACGGGGTTGGAGGCTTGATACGGCCACTCTCAATTCATGCTCAATGTTGAGCTTTTGTTTTGAAGGGCAACAGCAGAACAGCACCACGGCGGAGCTGAGAACACATTTACAGGCGTTCATGAATCTGGCCATCGGAGATCTTTTTTCTGACGTTTGAAGTCCGTAAGAAAACATTTCAGAAGACACTTCGAGAATGGAGGAACAATGCGTTCCTGAATTTATTTGTATTTTATTTTGGAGAGCGGCCGGGAACGTCTCCGAGATCGACCTGGTTGGAGAACACGATGCACAGGTACCCGGGCAGGGGAACCCACGCCGAAAGGGGCCTCACCTCGATGTTGCCTCCCACCCTGGCCAGCAGGGGGGGCAGCGGCTTGTCCTTGTCGTTCCTCAGGCCCTTCCTGCTCGGCCTGCGAGAGTTGGCTGCAGAAATAATAAATAAATAAAACGGACGTGGCGATTACGTCAAGACGCTCTGCAGGAGCATCATTTTTTTAAGCACACGAGCGCGTCACAACAACTGGTTTGTTGCATTAGTTTTTATGGTTTAAGACACGTTTTCTAAATCGAGCGTAACGGCTCTCACCTTCTGTCCGCTCGTCAAAGTCCTCGTCTCCCTCCTCGGACGCCACCGAGTAATCCGATTGGCCGTCGGACTGGTCATCCTGCCAATCGGCTTCGAGGTAAAAAAAAAAAGGACAAACAAGGGAGGGAGAGTTTGTTTAAAGCACGGGGCCAATAAGACGTCGGCTAGATTTATTTTTGTTTCATCACAAATTCAACATTCACACCAACTTTTTTTTAACTTTATTTGAACCTTAAATACAAACGAGGTCAGAACGAGCGCGACCTCGACGTTAGCAGATTACGGGTAAAAAGAAAAGAGGCCAAACTTCAGTTATAAATCCTGTTATTCTGTTAAAAAAACAAGTCTCTGCCGTTGCGTCATGAGTTGTGTTTTTCCACAGTTGTCTGTGTGGGCGTCGCCGGCATTTTCCTCCTCATGCTAAATGGGCTGAGGGTCATGGCAGTTGGGTGCCGTGCATTATGGGTAATGCAGTCTCACGACTGAAGGAGGCGAGTCGGACAACCGGCGTGACGACTTTTAGGGTTAAAATTCATTTATTTATTTTACCTACAAATAAATATTAATAATAATGTAATAAAATTACAATTTCATTCATATATAAATACAAATTAAAAAAATATTATTATTTATTTTATCTACAAATAAATATTTTTTTTCAATTAAATTACTAATAAAATAAAAAAATCTTTGAAAACATTAACATTAAAAAGTAAATATAATAAAATATTTAAATAAATATTTTTTTAAATAATAATAATAATAAAACAGACAATACAGACTTCATTCAACACGTTCTGAAAGCTAAAAGTAGTAAAAAAAAAGAGCAAAGATTACCTCCATTCTTACCTCTGTCTTCTTGAGACCCGTCGTTGTAATTGACCTGCTTGCGGATGCGCTTGCCTTTGCCCAGGTTGCGGGCCAGATCCTCCTGCTGCTGCTCGTAATGGTGACGCAGCAGCTTCTCCCAGTAGTCTGGGTCCACGCTCTCCTCCTGCTTGATGACCTCCCGTTGCACCTCCTCCTCCTGAGCGAAGAAGACGGGAGAAACGGTTGAAGAGGGTACAAAGAAAAACCTGGAGACATTAAGCAGCATCCGATTTTAAGCCCTCGTCCTCTCGGTCCACATGCGCTCACCTCCTCCTCCTCGTCTTTGACCACGTACTGAGCCACCTTGAAGGAGCTCAGGTACTCGTTCATGCTCTGCAGCTCCGTGTCGTCGGTGGCGTCCTGGTTCCTGTCCAGCAGACGGTCGATGGCCTTCTCGTCGTAGTGGATGACGCTGCTGTCCTCCTCCTTGTGCTTCATCGTCATCATCTCACCTGAGCGGCCGCGGGAAAACAACAACAACACGTCAGTTTAAAAACATCTTCTCAACGAATCTGCCCCTCTTCCTCCTTCCTCCTCCTCCTCCTCCTCGTGTTCAACTCTCACCTAGACCCCCGTCGAACTCGTCCTTGAAGAGCCGCTCCGTTCCGAACTTGAGGATGTCGTCCAGTTCCTGTTTGGACATGGAGCCCGTCTTGGATCCGAGACCAGGTCGGACCACCAGGTGAGTCAGCATCATCTTCTTCTTGGCAACCTGGACAACGGAAAGAGCGTTTTTATTGTTTGTTAATGTGTCCGGCACCTGCGAGTCTCGCTTTTTCACCAGCTATAAAAAAAACAAAAACAGCTTTTTTGCGCTTAGAACAATTTTTTTTTTTAAAAAGTGTGAAATAATCGTTTCAGATCCAAGCATCCGGTTGTCAACGTTGCGTTGGGCTCGGTCTCGTTTACCTGAGTGATCCTCTCCTCCACAGACGCCTTGGTGACGAAGCGGTAGATCATCACCTTCTTGTTCTGACCGATACGATGAGCTCTGCTGAAGGCCTGAAAACACGAGAAGGGGAGTTGGGAACCGCCAAAATAAGACGAAAAAAAAGCTAAACTAGAACGGGCACTCGGTAGAGCGCATACCTTCGCCGCAGCCACTTTTTGGTACTTGGCATGAGAGTGTGGGGAACAGTAAATTGATGTAACTTGATACCAGATATTGTGGTAAACATCACAAAAGAATTTTGTATGAACATCAGCCTTGATTTATGATGTTGACCTTTGTATGTTGCATGAGAGGGTGGGGAACAGAACAGTGAACATGTTGGTGCTGTTTTCATGCAAATCGGATAAGAATTGACTGTGTTATGACAAACCCCGCACATTTTGCAAGGTCGTGACCCCCCCTGACCTTCGACCCTCAACCGCTAAGAAGGGTTATGACGTCATTGTATCATGTCGTATATCACAAGATCGGGCATTGAATTCTGAACATTTTGGCATTAGTTGCATGCCAATTGGATAAAAATTTACCGCGTTATGATAAAAATACGATTTTTACCTTTTCATGACCTTGACCTTTGACCCGATCGCTCCCATACTTTTTGAGTTATGCGAATAACAAACAGACATATTTACAAATAAATACACAGCGATCAAAACATAACCTCCGCAAAATACTTTTGCGGAGGTAATAAGACTTAACCTTTATTTTTCTTTCATACATTTTCACACATAAAATCAACCCACCAACATCTTCTCTCTCTCTCCCTCTCTCCCCTTGTTCTTGTTAATCTCTCTCGCCCTCCCCCGGTCAGAGGTGATGTGATTTCCTGCAGCTCTGACTCATGTCATCAGGATTATTTAGGTCCACACACACACACACACACACACACACACGCACACACACACACATTTGGACACAATTGCAGTTGTTGACACTTTATTAAAAAATATTACAAAAATTATATATATATTAAAAAATATATATATTAAATATATATATATATATATTTAGTTGTTGCTTTTTAAAAAAAAAAAAACATATTTAAAGGATTATTATTTAAGTATTTATTTTTCATTTCATAGATTTAAAAAAAAAAAAATGTAAAGGATTATTTCAGCAGCTCAGTTTATTCATCGATTTTGTGTTTTTCTTCCAGATGATGATCATTATGGCAATCGTAGGTCTTATATGTTTTGCAGTCATTTTCCGTAAGTACACACACACACACACACACAAAAACACACACACACACACACACACACACAGTTTTGCAGTGTTTTTTATATAAATTCTCCGATCGAAATGTTATTTTTGCATTCAACAGATGTTTAAATCTAATATTAATTTTAAAGATTTAAAAAATAACCACAATTGACCAAAAAAAACTCAAATCAAAGCTCTGAAGCTTTCGACCACGCGGTCTTCATCAGAAGATGCTGCCTCTGAAACGTCTCCGCTCTTCCTCCTCAGTGTATTTCTTCTACTGAGCTGGTCTCCAGGGATCGGACACGCGAGTCCCAGGACCAGACTGCCCCGACGCCGGCCGAACCCCCACCCCCTTCACCCCCTCCAAAAAAGAAGAAAAGAATCCAGCCTCTCCTCCTCCTCTTCCTCGGAAACCTCTCGGTTCCTCTCCAGTCAGGAATCCTGAGTGGATGTAATGTTGTAGTTTTTTTAATTTATTTTTACTTAATAATTAGAAGTTAATTCAATAAAAGTAAAAAAAATGTTGGGGGTTCTTGATTCATAAACTTCACATTTCTTGGCGACTAGGTGTCTAAACATGTTTTGCATGAAACAGAAAAGCGTCTTCTATGTGTTCAATCCGGCCCCTTAAAAAATGGGATTTGATTATGAAGAAGATTGGGCTGCAAAAAAAAAGAAAGAAGAGAAAAAGACCCTTCCAGGTGGATTTAAAGGGACAGTACCTGATTTTATTCACCTCCAGACCATCTCCTGCTAAAAAGATGCGACCGGTATTTGCCAAAAAGACACGATCAGACATAAAAAGTATAAAAGTTAATATATAAAATATTTCTGAAGATTTTTATTGTTCCTAAACGGACCTAAAAACTTATTTTAGGTCAGAAACCTCTCAGAAATATCCATCTTCATTCCTCTCTGTCCTGCCTGTGATGTGCTCGTTCAGTGTATGTTGAGGGACGCCGCCCCCTCGCTGTCGGCGGCGGTACTGCGACGGGAACACTTTTAGATTTCACTGTAAATAAACGGTCCTGTTGTCATGGCGTCGTCGTGTTTGAATGTTTCTGTACATAATTTAAGGCATTTTCACGGCGGCTAACCCGTCGTCATGGTTACCGTCCAACACTGGTCTATTGTTCAAGGGAAAGGGCGAGTTAGTGCTTCATGGTGGGAGAGAGAGAGAGAGGAAGTCTGAAGCGGCCATCTTCTTTGTTGTGTCACGTGACTCACCAGCAGGAAGTTAGAATGGACTCAGGTATTTATCAGTAGGTATGAACTCAGGTATTGATCAGCAGGTATGAACTCAGGTATCGATCAGTAGGTATGAACTCAGGTATTGATCAGTAGTTATGAACTCAGGTATTGATCAGTAGTTATGAACTCAGGTATTGATCGGTAGGTATGAACTCAGGTATTGATCAGTAGTTATGAACTCAGGTATTGATCAGTAGTTATGAACTCAGGTATTGATCGGTAGGTATGAACTCAGGTATTGATCAGTAGTTATGAACTCAGGTATTGATCGGTAGGTATGAACTCAGGTATTGATCAGTAGTTATGAACTCAGGTATTGATCGGTAGGTATGAACTCAGGTATTGATCAGCAGGTATGAACTCAGGTATTGATCAGTAGTTATGAACTCAGTTATTGATCAGTGGTTATAAACTCAGGTATTGATCAGTGGTTATAAACTCAGGTATTGATCAGTAGTTATAAACTCAGTTATTGATCAGTGGTTATAAACTCAGGTATTGATCAGTGGTTATAAACTCAGGTATTGATCAGTGGTTATGAACTCAGGTATTGATCAGTAGAGATAAAGTATTGATTAGCAATGTTGTATGTATTGACCAGAGTTTCGGGGTCAATATTACAAACAATAAAAATACTACATTGTCCTGATAAAATATGACTTATTTCTTGAATGTGCTATAATAATGAATTTTAAAGATGCAATGTCCAGTTTTTAAACGTAAAGGTCATTTATTCCTAACAATTGTATATTTTCCAACACAAACAGAACATAGCAACGTTCTGTCATAACCCATTTGTCTTCATCAAAATATAAAGTGCTTCGTCAACAAGTGATGAGGCTGAAACCAAAATGAAAGCAGCATCAGGTGTTCAAACATCAACAGGTGTCACATTTCTCTGCTTGCAGCAGTTTCCAGCGTCCTCGGCTCTGAGTCGGCTCAGCAGCATCTGATGTTTGTGTTTGAGGAGCTCTCTGACTCTCTTCCTGCTTTGCTCCTCGTCTCTTCTCCTCTTGGTCTCCTCTCCCAGACCAGCTGAGGGGAAGAGAAGCTGTTTGGTGGAAGCTACATGGTGGTGGGCTCGTCCGTCTGATGGTTCAGGCCTAACGTGTGCCCGGACCAGTGTGTGTGGGCCCTGCTGAGCACATGAAGAACACTCCTCATTGGATGTGTGTGGACCCCCCCTCCATCTCACTTCATTACCAGAAGCTTTGACTGCACTCAGATCAGTTTCACAGGACGGACAGCAAGAGTCCTGCTGCACGGGAGCCACGAGAGGAGCTGATGTGTAGCTCGCGGTGTGACCTTTGACCTCCCACGTCACGTGACACCAGACCACGGGTCCCGACAGCAGGAGGTGAAACACGTCCCAGTGAACGTCTCCTTCGTCCTCACACAGGCCGCAGCGTCGCCATCGCGTTACTTTCTCTTTCGTGTACAACCTGCGCGCGGCTCTTCTACCTAGTTTCAAGTGACGTCACGCTCAGCTTAAATTCCCATTGGCTCAGACGGAGGTGGAGGGCAGCGCTCCTCCTCCTCCTCCTCCTCTCGCTCCCCTCATACAGTCCCGGTCCCGGACCTGAACGCACCGCATCCCTGTTCCTCCCGCAGACCGAGAAGCAGCAGAAGTCCCCGATGACGTGGACTCTGTGTCTCCTGATGATGAGCCTTCACGGCGCGGCGGCAGGTGAGTGACCCCTTTGCTCCACACGGGGGTCTTTCCCAGGATAAAGGACCCAAAGCAATACTTGAGTAGAGTAAAGAAAGCTTCCTGTCAAATGACTCCAGTGAAAGTGAAAGTCCCCTCTTGAATCCTCCTCGAGTCCAAGTCTTAAAGTACCTGGTGTTGACTGTCCTTCAGTCTCAAGTCACGACTGAAGTACCGGAAGTCTTTCTGCGTGGTTACTGAACACAGCTGGTCTCCACACTGCGTTTCATCAGCTGGAGCTTCTTCTGGTGTTTAGTTGCAGCACTTCGTCGTTGACGATATGAACAAGTTATTAAAAAGTTATAAAACGAGAGTAAATCCCGTGCGCGCGACTCATTGCTCGATCCCGACGTGACGGTGAAGGGAGCCGCTGTCTATATATATTATTTATATATATATACATATATTTATATATGTATATATATATTATTTATATACATATAAATATATATATTATTTTTATATATATATATTTATATAAATAATATATATATTCATATTATTTATATATATATATATATATATATATAAATATATATTATGTGTATATATACATATATATTATATATATAATTTATATATATACATATATTTATATATATAATTTATATATATTATTTTTATATATATATTTATATATATACATAAATATATATAAAAATAATATATATACATATATATACATATATTTGTATATATTATTTATATGTATAAATATATATATTATTTTTATATATATATATAAATAATATATATTTTTAATTTATATATGTATATATATATTAAAATAATATATATATATATATTATTTATATATATATATACATACATATATATATTTATACATACATACATACATATTGGCTGATGAGTAGCTAGAAATAGAAGTAAATAAATATCAAGCTAATTTGAGCTCATTCATAAACAGTCTTCATGACACAGTTTGTCCTCCAGAGGGCAGCAGTTCACTTTTCAACTGAAATGTTCCACTTTCGTTTCTCTCTTAGTCACAAAAAACAACAACAAACGAATCAGCATCAGTGTGTTTGTGTTGTGTGTTCATATAAAAACACACCATCAGCTGATGTGTTTCATACAGTCGTCAGAGGTATGAACAGAATACATTTATTGATGTGTGTGTTGAGTGCACAGCAGATGTTGTGAGGACGTCTTGGATGTGCTGGAAAACCACTTTGTTCAAGTGGGAAAACGATCACATTATTATTATTAATCCGTCTATATATAATATTTCAGTTATTGTGGATTCTTTACTGTTTTTTATTTGCTTATTCATAAAACTTGATCTTGTTTCTTTGTACTTTGTGTCTCTTGTTTGCACTTTACTCTCTGCTGCTGGAAATACTGCAGATGTCGTCGCTTCAGGACTAATAATAATAATAATATTAATACTAATAATACTAATATTAACTTTCTGTTCCAGTGACTCACTCTCTGAAGTACTTCTACACTGCGTCCTCTGGAGTCCCAAACTTCCCAGAGTTTGTGTCTGTTGGGCTGGTTGATGAACTTCCAATAAGTCACTATGACAGTAAGACCAGGAGAGAAGAACCCAAACAGGACTGGATGAGGAGAGTCACAGAACAGGATCCTCAGTACTGGAAGAGAGAGACTGAGAAGTCTTTGGGCAACCAGCAGGTCTACAAAGGCAACATTGAAACAGCAAAACAGCGCTTCAATGAAACTGGAGGTTTGTTTATATTGTCATCATGTATTTTAGTAAACAGACACACACACACACACACACACACACACACACAGACACACACACAGACACACACACACACAGACACACACAGACACACACACACTCACACACATACAGACACACGCACAATAACACAGATACACACACACACACAATTACACTGAGACACACACACTCACAGACACACACAGACACACACACACAGACACACACACAATAACACAGATACGCACAATAACACAGATACACACACACACACACAATTACACAGACACAGACAAAATCACAGAAACACACAGACACACGCACAATAACACAGATACACACTCACACACACACACACACACGCAGACACACACACACAGACACACACACAATAACACAGATACACAGACACACACTCACAGACACACACAGACACACACACACACAATTACACAGACACACACAAAATCACAGAAACACACACACATTCATTCGCACACAATCACACACACACACACACACACACTCACACACACAGACACACGCACAATAACACAGATACACACACACACACAATTACACAGAGACACACACACACACTCACAGACACACACACACACACACGCACAATCACAGAGACAATCACACACACACGCACACACACAATTACACAGACACAGACAAAATCACAGAAACACACACACACATTCATTCACACACACACACACTCACACACACAGACACACGCACAATAACACACACACACAGACACAGACACTCACTCACACACACACACAGACACACACTCACACATACAGACACACGCACAATAACACACACACACACACACACACATTCATTCACACACACACACACACACACTCACACACACAGACACACGCACAATAACACAGACACACACACACACACAGACACACACACACAGACACACAATCACATGAGAATGTTGTTTTTTTCTCTGTTTCATATTTCATATTAAATATTGTTCAGAGTTCAGACTGAAGAAGAAGATTTCTCCTCTTCCTCTCAGAACCTGACGGCCATCTTTCTCTGGAGTGTCGACGATGTATTGATCCATCCATAAAACAGTCATTACATCATCAATAATGATCAGTCATCAGTTTTATCCTTAAATATAAAGTAGAGCTACAGATCAGATGAGCTTCATGTGACCACAGTGATGCTGCAATATTTAATGAAAGGTTTCATCAATAAACACGTCAAACGTTCTCTAGTTCAGGTTTCTGACAATGTCTCTCTCTCTCTCTCTCTCTCTCTCTCTCTCTCTTTGTCTCTCTCTCTCTCTTTATCTTTCTCTCTCTCTCTCTCTCTCTCTCTCTCTTTGTCTCTCTCTCTCTCTCTCTTTGTCTCTCTCTCTCTCTCTCTCTCTCTCTCTCTCAGGTGTCCACATTTTCCAGAAGATGTACGGCTGTGAATGGGACGATGAGACTGGTGAGGTCAAAGGTTATCAACAGTATGGTTTTGATGGAGAAGACTTCCTGTCTTATGACCATGAGACAGAGTCCTGGATCGCTCCCAGACAACAGGCTGTCATCACCCAACAGAGGTGGAATAACAACAAAGCTCTGATGGAAAACAAAAAGCACTACTACACTGAGGTGTGTCCTGAGTACCTGAAGAAGTATGTGAACTATGGGAGGAGCTCTCTGATGAGAACAGGTAGAGTCACATGACCTCGTTTCATGAACCTTCTCTTGTTTCTGACCAACAGTCACATGACATGTCTCCTTCTCTCCTTCACTACATGTCCTCCCTCACTTCCTCCCCACTCTGTCCCTCACATGTCTCCTTCTCTCCTTCACTACATGTCCTCTCTCACTTCCTCCCCACTCTGTCCCTCACATGTCTCCTTCTCTCCTTCACTACATGTCCTCCCTCACTTCCTCCCCACTCTGTCCCTCACATGTCTCCTTCTCTCCTTCACTACATGTCCTCCCTCACTTCCTCCCCACTCTGTCCCTCACATGTCTCCTTCTCTCCTTCACTACATGTCCTCCCTCACTTCCTCCCCCCTCTCTCTCTCTCTCTCTCTCTCTCTCTCTGTGTTAAGTTAAATATATTTTACACTTTCAAACCTTTTTCATGATAATATTGAATATTAATACTTTAAGATGCCACCGTCAAGTCAAGAGAAATCAGCACGAACTTTATGAAAGAAGTTCAAAGTTTCTCCACTTGACCATCTTTAGCCTGTGAAGTTAAAAAATAGTTACAAACTATTTAAAACACTGAAAAGTTATGTAACAACTGAGACTTGTTGAAGCACAAAGTTCCAGACACAAACATATAATATTCTTTAGCAGCCTTATTGGTAATTGACCCATATATATCTATATCTATCTCTATTTAATACACTGTAGATGATGACAATAAAGAACCTCTAACCTCTCCTCCCTCTCCAGAGCTTCCCTCAGTGTCTCTCCTCCAGAAGACTCCCTCCTCTCCAGTCTGCTGCCACGCTACAGGCTTCTACCCGACCACAGCCACACTGTTCTGGAGGAAAGATGGAGAGGAGCTGCACGAGGACGTGGACCCAGGAGAGATCCTCCCCAACCACGACGGATCCTTCCAGATGAGCGTGGACCTGAAGCTCTCATCAGTCCCAGCTGAAGACTGGAGGAGGTACGAGTGTGTGTTTCAGCTGTCTGGTGTGAAGGACATCATCGTCACCCCACTGGAAGAAGCTGTGATCAGGACCAACAGAGGTGAGGCTGAGATCAGGAGGGATGAAGGTGTGGAGCACACATTTAGTCTACTGGATCAGTTTGTGTCTTTTTACGAGGATGGACCGTTTAGTGTCCCTCAATTATTTT